>NC_090932.1:1669754583-1669877083 GCF_040938575.1 Ambystoma mexicanum | reverse complement strand
AGGTGTTAGTAACATCATTGGCTGCCCTTTATCTGGTAGGCACTCCTTGAACATCCTCTAACTATGTATAAAACAGATAATAGAATAATAGATTCACTTTGGCTTCCGCAACAATTGTGTAGTACATCATAAAATAGGCCATCCTGATTGGTTGGCACTCTCTTCCACACTTGGACATTCAGCTCATTAACACCAACTAAGCAAAATGAAACCAAGGTGCAGGGCACAACTTGGCCAATTAGCCTTACAATCTCTCATCAGTTAGGCCCTAAGCCAACGCCTCTTCTTTGTAGTTGACCTTGTTGACTGTTCTCTTCAGTGAAGGTACATTGCTATCTTCGTCTGGAGCCTTATGAATAGGCCTTTTTTCTGGTCTTAGACCATGCGTGAGGAGCCCATGAGTTGCCCATTTTATCCCCTTATTTAGTGATATTTGATTCAATGATACTTGGTGCTTTTACTCTCTTCAGCCTCTGGAGACTTGGTTGCTCCATATTGCGTGTGCCTTCTGTATCTTTAATTGTACAATAGCTGGCACTCAAAAATGTTTACTCCTTTGCCTAACCTAAGAGAAATATGTCCTACATACTTGGCTTATCTTCTTCAACTTGTTTTGTGCCTTGCAATTATTTCTTACAGTGGCAGCCTTGATCTTGAGCCAAATAAATATTTTTTGTTCTTGCATGAATTTATATTCCAGTACCTGTCAGCTCTGCACCTTTGGTCTCTCTCCTTGGAGTTTTTAGCTTACTGTTATACAAAACCAACGTCCATCTTCTCATCATGGCTGCTTTACCTGTGTTATATTTTCTACTGTAGCAAGATTCTATAAGCATCATCAACCTTGCGTTTCTGTGTATATGTATCTACTGCATCTCATCACTTCTCACTTATCTTCCCAGTATATATTATTTCTTCGTATTTGCATGTATATTTAGTTTGTTAATTTGGTCACATCTTCTTTAAGTATTCATATATCGTTTAAGTGTGTCCTCGTCTCTTCTCTTCATGACATCACTTTACACCTGTCATGCTTTACTTATAGTCTTCTGTGTTCAGTGGTGTCTGCATACTTCCTTCTACCCCTTCAGTTTGAGAGTGTATACGGTATTGTTATCTGAGCGCATATCATCTTTCATTTCGTTGATGCAGTATTTGGATGATACCCGGTGTCATGCACAGTGCCTTCTTGCTATTCTTCCAATATGACAGAGGTGAGGGGGTGGAGTCCATGAGTGATGTGTACATCTGCCTCTCTACATTCCCCCTCTGGTCAAGTCCTCGACCACCTCCTCATTATTCTTCACCTTCTCTCAACACTGTGTTTTCTTTGGAATCTATAGCTTTGTCACCCCCTCAGGTCACATGCATTCTTTATATGTTCATCCACACTCCAGGTAATATGGCAACACTCTTCAGTCATTCGACAGAATACCCAGCGTCCCACATAGGTCTTATGATCCTTGGGATAGTAAAACTTTGTTCATGGGGGTGGCAAGGTACTTCCTTCAGGTGCTCATGGTTGGTGTTTTTGGTCTGTTTGTGCTCGTCAACCACAGCATTCAAATCAATCATTATCTTCATCCCAATAACTTTGTTCACTGTCTTCTTGCACTGTCCTATGATTATTCTTATAAGATAGAATCCCTGCAACACTAACAATAGTATTGATCGCAAGAATTAGAAGGCATTTGCCATCCAGGTTGGAACCCACGAGATCAGGGATGAAAATCAGTCTTCGTCTTCGGTCTCATCTACTTCTTCCTCCATTTCTGTATGCAGAGTTGAAATCATAGTTATTGCGTCTGTCAGGGATCAATTTTCTCCATCGTGGGCAGGGTGTATGTACAGTAAGAAGGCCCGATCTTGGCACACATGCTTCCTTCTATTGTTGTAATTAAGCCCAGGACATTCCTGTTCTGGAGGGTCATGAGTCTGATGGCTCGCAATCCTTCTCCAATCACATTAAATCCTTTCATTGTTATGTTGATTGTCTGTAGCGGATCCCACCTGGTACTTTGTAACCACTTGGCATTAACTGCAGTTTGAATTCCTGGCATGAATATAACTGTAAATATTAATGACGTTCTGCTGAACAATTTAAGCTCATCTGGAATATCATGGTAGGCTTCTATTGATTGTTCCTAAAAATATTTCTCTGTCCTGTCAGGTGAGGTTGAGCCATCTCTTCTTCCTCTGGTGTGCATCCATTTTCAGAAAGCCCTCTATGTGGGGATCACTTTGGGGAAACACCAATGCAGGAACATGTATTATCACTATGGAATATATTCCTCCCCAGTTTTTAGGCAGCTGCACAAAAGCTGTGGATCCACAGGCCCAATAGTGGTCCATCAGCATGGCGGTTCCACCATTCATTCCTGGCACATCTAGTATTTGCTTGCATCCTTTATTGTCTCCAACTGTGATCAGTCCCCTGTTTCTGAAACACAGTGTTGCATTCTTCATTGGTACTATGGACACAGGTCCTGCTACATTTTCAACCCATGTTAATATTTTAGAATACTTGGCCCATTCCTTTAGGCATTCAGCATTCAGTGTTTGCATTATTTGCTTGGGTCACTACTCCTCAGTGATGATGCCCAGCAAGGCCGAAACATGTTTTGGGATGCTTGTGGTATTGTGCAGAAGGGATGTGACCTAGCAGTTTGGGCTGACTACCCCCTTATGGACTTTCCCTTACTGTAATGGCTTGGCAGGCAAAGCACAATGGTCTGGAGGGTTGCACAGAGCAATGGCAGAGGTTAAGATTAATTCTAAACCTTCCAGCCAGCTTTTTCACCCTGAGTGGGACGGGTATACCCAGACGTGGGTCCCGTACCTGCTGGGCCTAGAGACCCAAGCTACTCCTCACTGATGATGCCCAGCAAGGCTGAAACATGTCTGGGGATGATTGTGGTCTCGTGCAGAAGGGATGTGACCTAGCAGTTTGGGCTGGACTGCCCCTTTTGGGGTGGGGCCAAGCCTGATTTGCATATGGTCTTTCCCCTTCTGCAATGACTTGGCAGGTGAAGAACGATGGTTTGGAGGGTTGCCCAGAGCAATGCCAGAGGTTAAGATTCATTCTAAACCTTCCAGCCATCACCTCTTTGTTTTTGCTTTGTCACCCTGAGTTGGACAGGCATACCCAGATGTGGGTCCAGTGCTTTCTGGGCCTAGAGACCGAAGATACTCCTCACTGATGAAGCCCAACCAGCGGAAACATCTCTGGGGATGCTTGTGGTCTCATGCAATAGGGATGTGACCTAGCAGTTTGGGCTGGACTGCCCCTTTTGGGGTGGGGCCAAGCCTGATTTGCATATGGTCTTTCCCCTTCTGCAATGACTTGGCAGGCAAGGAATGATGGTCTGGAGGGTTGCCTAGAGCAATGCCAGAG
This sequence comes from Ambystoma mexicanum, assembly GCF_040938575.1. Classification (NCBI taxonomy): domain Eukaryota; kingdom Metazoa; phylum Chordata; class Amphibia; order Caudata; family Ambystomatidae; genus Ambystoma; species Ambystoma mexicanum. Next base: position 1,669,873,689 of record NC_090932.1, on the reverse strand, counting down.
GTTAAGATTCATTCTGAACTTTCCAGCCATCACCTCTTTGTTTTGCTTTGTCATCCGAGTGGGACGGGTATACCCAGATGTGGGTCCTCTGCCTGCTAAGCCTAGAGACCCAAGCTACTCCTCACAGATGAGGTCCAACAAGGCTGAAACATGTTTGGGGATGCTTGTGGTCTGGTACAGAAGGTTTGTGAACTAGCAGTTTGGGCTGGACACCTTTTGGGGTGGGATCAAGCCTGATTTGCATAAGGTCTTTCCCCTTCTGTAATGGCTTGACAGGTTAAGAATGATGGTCTGGAGGTTTTCCCAGAGCAATCCCAGAGGTTAAGAATCATTCTAAACTTTCCAGCCATCACCTCTTTGTTTTTGCTTTGTCACCCCGAGTGGGACGGGTATACCCAGACATGGGTCTCATGCCTGCCGGGCCTAAAGACCCAAGCTGCTCCTCATTGATGAGGCCCAATATGGCTGAAACCTGTCTGGGGATGCTTGTGGTGATGTGCAGAAGGGATGTGACATAGCAGTTTGGGCTGGACTGCCCCTTTTGGGGTGGGACCAAGCCTAATTTGCATATGGTCTTTCCCTTTCTGTAATGGCTTGGCAGGCAAAAACAATGGTCGGGGGGATTGCCCATAGCAATGCCAGAGGTTAAGATTCATTCTAAACCTTCCAGCCATCACCTCTTTGTTTTTGCAGAATAAATAAAACTCCTCATTATAGTCTGGAATCCCTAACACAGGGGCTGTACAAATCGCCCTTTTTAATTCCTCAAATCCTTCAGTCATCTCATCTGTCCATGTTATTTTGCTTTTACCTATCTGTGCTTCATTGTGTCCTTTTTAAAAGTGGTTGAATATATGTACTGTAGTAAAAAACCCAGGCCCTGCAATAATTACACAGACCTAGAAATGGTTGCATTTCCGTCACAGTGTCAGGTGTTTTTAGTTTTTGTGATCGCTTCTGCTCTCTGAGGTGTCACCTTTCTCTCCCCTTGAGGGATTAGCTGTCCTACGTGTAGGACCTCTTTCCTGGCAGTATTGCAGTTTCTCTTTGTCTACCTTGTATCATTTCTCAGCTAGCTCTGTCAATAACGTGAGTATTCTCTGCATCTTTCTTCTGTCTCACTACACACAAATATCTCTGCTGTACATTGTCTAGGCCCATCTCAAGAGCCCTATTCAAGATTGATGGGGACTCGCAGTACCCTTGAGGTAATCTTGTATGTTCCCACTGCTGGTTTCTATACAAAAACAAAGTCAAATATTGTGAGTCTTCATGAATCTGAATTGAAAAAGCATTTTTAAAATCTATGACTGTAAAATATGTTCCTTTAGCTAGGATGTTACATAATAGTGTAGCCGGGCTAGTAACCAGCTGAAATTCTGCTTCAACAATATTGTTTAGAAGGCATAGAACCTGAATAAACCTCCATTACCTTGCTGTTGCTTTCTTCACCGGGTACACAGCCATGTTACATAGGGATTCTGATGCCACCATTATTCCCTGATGTATTAAAGTGGACATAGTCTCAAAAATGCCTTCATCTTCTTCTCTGGACATGTGATAGTATTTTGTTTGTGGAAAAATTGCTCCTGGTTCAAGTTTTATTTTAACTGGTCCTGCCCCACTCAATAGACCCTCGTCATACGGACCATTGGTCCATAAAATGCTTAGTACCTTTTCTAAATCTTCCTGGAAAAGTGACAATTCCTTTTTACCGGTGTCATTCTCTGCAGTATTTCCCTATTCTACACTTTAATCCAATAAGTGAGATTTAGGAAAAAATACAAGTTCATCATCTGAATAATCATCTCTGAACAATTCTTCATCTGTCAGGTCTGTTAGTCTGTATCCTTCGCTGAGGGCTATCACTGCTCTCCATCCTCTTCCCTTATCATCTGTCCCATGAACAACAAGCCTTTCCTCTCTTACCACTGCTGTTTCTAATTCTAGAGGGATAAATTGTCCTTCCTCATCATCCATAGGTATTTCTGGCCTAAACAAAAATTCATCAGGTATTCTCAACAATTTACCTACCAGTCTAGAAAGCCACATCAACAAAATATTTACCTGATACAAAAATACTTCTGGGTGTTTTGGCCTGCAAATGCTAATATGAATTCTGTTGCATTTATGTACTGTATCCCTGGAGTGGAACACAATACCCCTTTGTCATTGAAAAATATTGTCATGTTTAGTTTTGTCAACCAGTTATGTCCTAATGTGTTAATTGGTGTCTGTCGAGAATACAATAGTGGCATAGACACATCATGTTCTCTTATAGAAAGTGGTAATTCGTCAGTAAAAGGAACCAAACTCGTAGCCCCAGAGAATCCCTGTGCATTCATGACAATCCCAGACATTGGGTAGTTTCCTTCTCTAACACAGGAAATGAGTTGCTCCCATTTCTAGACTCTCTGTCCTGTCCAAGAAGAGAGTTTACACAGGCTCGCATCTGTGTGGCCTCCAATGACTCGGCTGAACATTTAAAAATCTGCAAGGAGCTGGCCTATCCTGTTCCCTCCCAAGCCCTCTGTACGCACTGGCTTCCCACTTGACCACTAAAACTCAAAATATCTTGTCAACTCTCTCCTCTTCCTCTCCCTCTACCATTGCGGGCCCCCCTCTGGCAGTTTCTCCTCCTCCTTTCTCCTCCTTCCCTTTGTTCATGTCCAATGATGTTAGTAGATAATTCTGAACTATGAAGGTCTTGTCAAATCAGGTGTCTTGGCTGATTTATGCAATCACTCTTATGCCACTGAAGCCTTCCCTTCCCCCCTTAAGCACACCCTTGTGCACCCCTCCTTAAGAAGCCCTCTGCCAATCCTTCCTCTCCGGCAAACTGCTGCCCGATCTGTATCACTCCTTTCCTGGGCATACTCCTGGAAAGCTGGCCATCTCCCAGCCTACTCTCTATACTGAATCTGGTGGCTGTCTCCATGACCACCAGTCTGGCTTTAGAACAGCCAGAAGCATGGAAACATCTCTCCTGAACACCTGTGAAGACCTGCTCTCTAATCTCGACTCTAACTTTCCTTTTGCCTCATTCTCCTTGATCTATCCTCTGCTTTCCATATGAACAACTACGCCATCCTGATACATTGTTTCTGTGACAACCTGGGCATCACGGGTCAGGCCCTGGCATGGTTAACCTCCTTTCTCTCCGATTGACCCTTCTAGTTAAACTTGGGTCCTTTCTCTCTCCCACCTTTCTACATGTGGTGTTCCACAGGGTCTAACCTCTCACCCTGGATCTTCAACCATTACTTGGCTCCGCTGGCCCACCTCATCTCTACCTTCTGCTCTAACTTTCAGTGTTATGAAGATAACACTCAGCTCTCCTTTAGGCTCCCCTCAGCCTCCTCTGATCTCTCGCTCATTCCTGACTGTCTATCCGCGATTCATCTGTGCCTCCAATGATCTCTGCCTTAATGCCAGTAAGACTGAGATCCTTCTCATTGGGACCCCTGCTTCCGCTTACCCTCTTGCTCTATGGATACCCACTCTGGGCCCTCCACCCACACCTTCCTGTGAGGCAATGAATTTTGGTGCCATCTTCAACTCCACCCTCTCCTTCTCTCCTCACATTTCAGATATTGCTAAGAAGTCACACTACCAGCTGCACCTATTCTTCCTTTTCTCACTTTCCGCCAGAAGCCCACACTCTCCAGAGCTCTGGTTCTCTCTAGGCTGGACTACTAGAACAGCCTTGTTTCTAAATCTACCTGCCTCTACCCTTTGCAACTAATCCAGAACAGGACTGCAAGACTTGTCCTTGGCCTCAAGCCCAGGGATCGTATCTCTCCAGCCCTGAAATCTTTCCACTAACTCCCAGTGGCTGCAAAGATCAAACTCAAGACCCTCTGCATTGTAGACAAGGCTTTCTGGGGCTGGGGACCACACTTCATCCAAATCACTCTTCCTAAGCATCTTCCTTCTCGAGTCCTTCACTCATCCACCTCCAACTCTCTAAGGGGCAGACGCTTCTCCAGGCAGAGAGTGGGTGGAAGATCTCTATCTGCAGATCGGGCCTCCCTCTGGAACTGTCTCCCTGCCTTTCTCAAACTTAAGCAAGACCACTTAAAGTTCCAGAAGCAACTCAAGATCTTCCTTTTCACTTCTGCATTCTCTCTCTCTCCCCTGCTGATGTTCCAGTCTGCTATGCTAACTGGTTACGTGGCTGCCCACTGAACCTCACAGGCACCAGGCTCCTGCACTACCTGTGACCAGTAGCCCCTTGCTCTGCCTCAGGGCCTCCCACCCACTTAGGGACTATATCTGCAACCCTTCAGTCCCCTACCTCTAGGCACTTACTGAGCCACCACCCTGTCAGCACTTACCACGTTCTTGCCACTGCACTCCCCCACCACCACCGGTACTTCTCCTCTTCCCTCGTGCTAGCACTTGCACAATCTGACTGACACACGGCCTAGTAAGATCGTTTGTTTTGTCCTCCATCAGTCTACCCTTCTTTGTCTTGTCATGCCTAGAAATACTTATGTGCAATGAAAATGTCTTGCTTCCTTTTGTTACCCTGACCCTTGGTTGCTCCTGTGGGTCTGGTGTCACAGATAGTACTGAACACAACAAATCACTCTGTGGGCTCTCCTATTGTGGGTATAAATTCATCGCTATACCTGTAAAAGGATTTCCTCCCACTACTGTTACACTCATATCCTGGGTGTTGGTACTTCTGTGGATTCTGTATCCACCTTCCATTGTGGCACTGCTGCTTGTTCAATCGGAGCATACTGTGGTTGTTGTGTCTATACTTTTTGTGTATGCATAGGCGGAACGTGCTGCTGTTGCTGCATTTGCAGCACGCGTGTCTGATACTGCGTGTGATCTTGGGCATAAAACTCCTGCAATTATGTATTATACTATGGAGAATATTCCATCCACCCTCTTGGAGCTTGCCAGTTCTTCTGTGTTCCCCCTCTACTTTCTATATGTGCAGGCTATATATTCTGTCCTCCCACAATTCCAACATTACTGTGGCTGTTCTCCATTAAATCCTGCTCCCCTTCAGGGTCTTTGAAATCTTCCTCATCCTCTATGTCCATTCCCTCTATCTTGTGAGCAACATTTGTACCCACTCTGATCTATATGGTGCCCTGTATTACTTGACTGTGCTAGCTGCAGCTCTTGTGTGGCCACGCCTTCACGACTCATCAATACTGCTCCTTCTATGGCAAGCTTCAACACTTTTTTCTGAACTAACTTTGCTCTCTCCTGCTTTCTACTCTGAGCTTTTTTTTCGTATTCTTCTCTTGTAACGATTGTCAATGGTGTATGATAGTGAACTGTATTTCTGGCCATGGCTTTGCATCCATCCCTACCTGTTTCTTCATTTGCTATTAAACTGGCTCTGGCAGTCCCTGACATAGAATATGACAAAATAATGCTACTGTTTTATCCCACGGATCCCTCGTGTCAAGGCGCCAATGTTCTTGATTCTCCTGAATAAAAGCAACAGGTTCTTCGTCCTCACCCATTTTCCTTGTCATAATCACACCCATGTCTGATGTTGCAGGATATTGTACTCTGAGTGCCATCCATTTGTTTGCTCTACAATTATTAATTGACGCTTCTTCATGTGTCGTGATTTGCGCTGTCACACTTGCGTATCCTACTTGTCTCCAAATGTCGCCAGCTCTCTCCCCTAATAGCACCATGGCTACCTCCAAACTCATAATGAGGCCCTTGGAGTGTATCAAGTGCTAGACAGGATTACCACAATAACTTATTTCACACGCAAATAACCAGACAGACTCAAAGATTATGGCAAAGAACTACTTTATTATCAATTCAATAAAGTAGGGAAAGCTGGCAAGCACAAGTCGTAGCTCACACACTCTCGAATATAGTTTGGTTACACAAAGGCTTTAAACCTCAATATAAGTCAGCTATGACGTCCTCCTATGTGGCAAACAGTAAAACGTATCAGGCAGAGGGATAGGTTAAGAGAATATATATACCCATAGCTTATTTAGGTGCTAGTAACATCATTGGCTGCCCTTTATTTAGTAGGCACGCCTTGAACTGCCTCAAACTACCTATAATACACATACAAGTAGAATAACAGCAGTGGACTTGCTTCTGCAACAGTATATGGTCCATCATCACATAGGCCCTCATGATTGGCTGGCACCCTCTTTCAACCTTGAAAATTGCGCTTGTTAGCAGCATGTAAGCAAAACGAAACCCAGGTGCGGGGAACAGCGTCAGACAGCTGTCCACTTAGTTAATTCGCCTACCATCTCTCATCAGTTAGGCCCTAAGCCAAGGCCTCTTCTTTGTACTTGACCTTGCTGACTGATCTCTTCTCCGGATCTTTTAAGGTAGTGAAGCTACATTGCTATCTTTGCCCGGAGCCTTATGAATAGGCCTTGTTTTCTGGTCTTACACCACGCATGAGGAGCCCATGATTTGTCCATTTTGTTCTCCTATTAAGTGCTATTTGATTCAATTATATTCAGTGCTCCTTACTCTCTTCCGCTTCTGGAGACTTATGATATGATATGATAAGGCATTTGTAACGCGCCTATACACAAGTGTTTCAAGGCGCGACGAGGCAGGGGGGGGAACAAGGGGAGACAGACAACAATCTTACTAGGCCAGGTGTCATTCAGATCGCGCAAGTGCAAGGGTAGAGGGGAAGGGAAAAGTGCATGGGGGAAAGGGAGAGGGGAAAGTGCAGTACAGGGTTATTAGCATACAGCATACAGGATAAATAACAAGGGCCAGCTGGTGGCAAGTGCGAGGTAAGTACAGACAAGTGCTGGGAAGGGGGGCTGTATGGATACAGACACAGTCCCGTAGTGCAGGGGTTGCCGTGGAGGCAGTGCAGGGGAGAGTGGCTGGGCCGAGAACAGTGAATGGCCCAGTTGCAGATTCAGTGCAGTTTCAGTAGTATTAGCAGGGGAGAGGGGGAGAGAAAGCGGAGGCAAAGAGGAAGGTTTTGAGGTGCTTCCGGAACCGGAGGTAGTTCTCCTCAAGTTTCAGGGAGGTAGGAAGGCTGTTCCAGAGGGAGGCCCCTGCAGTGGAAAGAGATCTGCCCCCAACTCGTTGTTTGGAGAAGCGGCTGACCCTGAGGGAGTTGGAGGCGGATGAGCGAAGAGCTCGAGAAGGAAGATATTTAGGAAGAGAGAGTTGAAGGTATTTTGGCCCAAGGCCCCAGATGGCCTTGTGGACAATGCAGAGGGTTTTGAACTTGATCCTCGCAGTCACTGGGAGCCAGTGTAGTGATTTCAGTCCTGGAGAGATACGGTCCCTGGGCTTGAGGCCAAGGACAAGTCTTGCAGTCCTGTTCTGGATGAGTTGCAAAGGGCGGAGAGTAGAGGCGGGCAGATTAAGATAGAGGCTGTTACAGTAGTCCAGCTTAGAGAGAACCAGGGCTCTAGAGACAGTGAGCTTCTGGGGGAAGGAGAGGAAAGGAAGGATACCTCTGAGGAGGTGTAGCTGGTAGTGTGACTTCTTAGATACGTCGGATATGTGAGGAGAGAAGGAGAGTGTGGAGTCGAAGATGACCCCAAGGTTTTTTGCCTTGCAGGTAGGAGCAGGAAGAGGGTCCAGAGAGGCCGGCCAGAGAGCAGCAGGGAAGGAGGGAGTGGGAGTGCCGATGAGTAGAATCTCAGTCTTACTGGCATTAAGGCAGAGATCGTTGGCGGCACACCATTCCTGGATAGCAGAAAGACAGTCAGAGATGAGGGAAGGAGAAGAGGAGGCCGAGGGTACCCTGAAAATGAGTTGGGTATCATCCGCATAGCACTGAAAGTAGGGGCAGAGAGCGGCGATGTGGTGGGCGAGAAGTGCCAGATACTGGTTGAACAGCCAGGGAGAGAGGTTAGATCCCTGGGGGACACCACAGGTAGAGAAGAAGATGTTAGAGAGGAAAGACCCCAGTTGGACCTGGGAGGGTCGATTTGAGAGGAAAGAGGTCAGCCACGTCAGAGCCTGACCAGTGATACCGAGGTTATCACGGAGACGGTTGAGCAGGATGGTATGGTTGACAGTATCAAAGGCAGAAGAGAGATCAAGCAAAATGAGAACACATGGAATGTTAGAGTCAAGGTTCGAGAGCAGGTCCTCACGGATGTTCAGGAGAGCAGTTTCCGTGCTTCTGGCAGCTCTGAACCAGACTGATGGTCATGAAGACTACCAATACATTCAGCATGGAGATTAAGCTGGGAGATGGCCAGTTTCTCCAGGAGCTTGCCCAGGAAGGGAGTGATAGAGACTGGGCGATAGTTAGCCGGGCAGGAGGGGTCATCAGAGGGTTTCTTAAGAAGTGGGTGCACAAGGGAGTGCTTGAGGGGGATGGGAAGACTCCAGAGGCGAAGGAGTGATTGCAGATGTCAGCAAGGGCAGGAGCCAAGGAGTCAATGTGGTCCTTGATAGTTTTGGAGGAACAGGGGTGGACCTGTTTTGACGAGACTTTCATAGATCGGACTTGTCATGAAACCTCGTCAGCAGAAAAAAGGGGAAAGGAAGAGAAGGAGAGAGGAGTGGTGGCTGCAGAAGAGCCAGAGGAAGGGCAGGGAATAGAGGGGGGGGGGTTATAGGAGGGGAGTGAGGACAGGATGTCCTGAGTTTTTGAAATGAAGTGAGAGGCCAGTGCCGTGCAGGGGGCCTGGGAGGGGACAGGAGAGGTAGAGACTGCAGCAGGGTTGGCCAGCTCCTTGCAGATTTTAAAGAGTTCGGCCGAATTGTTAGATGCCGCAGAGATGCGGGCTTGGATAAGGGCTCTCTTCTTGGTGAGAACGGAGAGCCGGTATTGCCTTTGGAGCAGGCGACAGGCCAGTTTGTCAGAGGATGAACATGAAGCACGCCATTTCCTCTCTGCCACCCTGCACTTGCGTTTAAGGGTGACGAGATCCGAGTCATACCAGGAGTTACATTTGGCTTTGGGCTTCAGGCGGATTCTCATGACAGGGGCAAGGATATCAAGAGTATCAGATATAGCAGAGTGGAGAGTGGAGAGGGCTGTGGGAGTCAGCCGAAGGGGGAGCAGGGGGCAAGAAGGTGGCAGCGAAAGCCTCAACTGACACGCGCTTCATGGGTCGGATGACCGAGAAGGAAGGTGGCAGTGATAGGGGTGGCTTTGCCTGTGGGGTAGGGAGGGTGAGGTGGGAGGAGAGGAGAAAGTGATCACTCCAGGAGAGAGGAGTGGAGAGAGGGACAGAGAGGGGAAGGTCATAGGAGATCAGGGCATCAAGAGTGTGCCCTGCAGAATGAGTCGGCCCAGACGGGAGAATAGAGAGTGAGAGAGAGTCGCAGAGGTTGCGAAAGACTCCAGAGGGGGGACAGGAGGCATCCATGTGGATGTTGAAGTCTCCAAGAAAGAGGAGTTGAGTGGTTGAGGACAGGAGTGAGGAGGAGAGGTCCGCCCACTCGGAGAGGAAGGAGGAAATTTGACCAGGTGGCCGATAGATAGTAGCCGCGGTAAGGGAATGGCTAGGAGAGAGAGAGAGTTGGCAGACTTAGGCCTTCATTACACGGATGGCGGTAAGGATTTACCGGTACCGGTAAAATACCGTTACCGGTAAATCCTTACCGCCTTACTACGAGGTCCCTTTGCGGGTTGGGGGATTTAACGCCTGCTTTTTGCAGGCATTAAAAACCAACCAGCAAAGGGACCCAGGGAGCTAATTACGGTACTGCAATTTGCGGTACCGTAATTAGCGCCTTCCCCGTTCCCATTATGCCCTATGGGGCAAAAATGGGAATGGGGAAGGGCAATGGGGGAAGGGGGAATTACCGCCCCGCCAACCATTGAATGGGGCGGTAATTCCCCTTTCTGCCAAGGCGGTGCCGGTATTTTACCGGCATGAACCATGGCGCTAATAGCGCCATGGTTCTCCGCCATCCGTGTAATGAGGCCCTTAGTTGCTCCATCTTACATATGCTTTCTGCATCTTTAATTGTCCAATGTTTGACACTCGCAAATGTTCACTGCTTTGCCTAATCTAAGTGATATATGTCCCATGTACATGCATGACTTATCCTCTTCAGCTCCTTTTGTGCCTTGATCTTGAGCCAACCAAAAATGATTTTATCTTGCATGAGTCTATATTGCAGTGCCTGTTAGCTCTGTGCTCTTGGTCTCTCTCCTCTGGATTTTTAGCTTATTATTTATCTATTTATATTGTGCCGAAACCCAGAGGCATCAGGGCACCAACAATTAGACACAGGACATACAAATATAACCGAACAGCTGCCTGCTACATTTTATTCTTAAGTGTCACCTCCATCAGCTCACTATTTGAATAACTTTGTCTTCAGTCCTTTCCTGAAAGCAATGTGGTTGCTCTCTTGCCTTAATGGTAGATGAAGTTTGTTCCACATCCGGGCGCCTATGACAGGGAAAGATGTGACTAGACCAAGGTTGTCCAACATACGGCCCGCGGGCCACATTGCGGCCCTCCAAGCCACTTCATGTGGCCCGCGAGCAGCACAGACAACATTGAACAAATAAAGAAATAAACCGGGCCGTGGTGGAGGACTGTTACTGCCTCTGTTGCCCCCTAAAAGGGGGGTGGGGCACCAGAGGCAGTAACAGGCCACGGCCCAGTTTATTTCTTTATTTGTTCAATGTTTGTCGGGTCCGTGGACCCGATCAATTTATTTATTTCTGCAATGTTGGGCGGACCCAACATTGCAGAAATAAATAAATTAATCGGGTCCATGGACCGGGCAAACATTGAACAAAGAAATACATAAACCAGACCGTGGCGGAGGACTGTTACTGCCTCTGCCATGGCCCAGTTTATTTATTTATTTGTTCAATGTTTTTCGGGTCCGTGGACCCGATTAATTGCAGAAATAAATTAATTAATCGGGTCCATGGACCCGACAAACATTGAGCAAATAAATAAATAAACCGGGCCGTGGTCTTTAGTTACAGGCTATGGCCCGGTTTCAGGGGCGCAGAGTATGCGGGTGCTCCGGCCCCCCCGGCCCTAGGCCAGAGAGAAGAGACGCAGTATGGATGACCCTTTGTTCCATCCATACTGTGTCTCTCTCTGGCGGCCCAGGTAAAAGCCGGGTAAAAAACAATGTTTAAAAATTGTGGGACGGGTGCAAAGTAAGATGCTCGTGTTTTGCATCTGTCCCTCAATTTCTAAAAATCGTTTTGGTTCGGGTATACTTCTACATCTGTGTGCACGGATGTAGAGGTACACCAAACCCAGATTTTTAGAAATGGAGGCACAGATGCAAAGCAAGTCTGTCCCTCAATTTCTAAAAATCGTTTTGGGTTGGATGTATTTGTACACCTGTGCACCCCGCTTGGCAAGAGGGGTGCACAGATGTAGAAGTACACCCAACCCAAAACGATTTTTAGAAATGGAGGCACAGATGCAAAGCAAGTCTGTCCCCCAATTTCTAAAACATCGTTTTGGGTTGGTTGGGTGTATTTGTACATCTGTGCACCCCTCTTGGCAAGCGGGGTGCACAGATGTACAAATACATCCAACCCAAAACGATTTTTTAGAAATTGGAGGAAAGACTTACTTGGCATCTGTGCCTCCATTTCTAAAAATGGCAAGAGGGGTGCACAGAGGTAGAGGTACGCCCAACCCAAAACGATTTTTAGAAATGGAGGCACAGATGCAAAGCAAGTCTGTCCCTCAATTTCTAAAAATCGTTTTGGGTTGGGTGTATTTGTACATCTGTGCACCCCTCTCTGCACCCCTCTTGGCAAGAGGGGTGCACAGATGTAGAGGTATAATGTACCCAGAGGGATCGAACCTGTTTTGCTCCTTGTCGTCTTGCTTCCAAGGCGAGCACGTTGGCCCTGAGCTATCCTCCCGTGACTCTGAAAATCTGAAGTACATTTAACGATACAGAACCAGAACTATTGAGCAAGTCTAACATCATCTTCATCATCATCAGAATAACTCAACACTGGTTATACAAGAACTAATATATTTAAAGGAATGGAATTACTCTGAATGTAGCAGCACTATTCAATAACCCAAAGTGCTTAAGCAGAGTTAATGTGAAAATACGACACGCACAGTCTTTGCTCTGAGGTTTGACGCACTCACAGGATGGGATGACATTTTGTTCTCCCATCCTAGTTGTGTTGCTCTGCCTTTTGAGGGCTACTACAACCTGGATGATTATAGAGGGGTGGAGTAGGGGCAGTGATGGCCTACTGGAAGGCTTAAACCTCCTTCTTACTTGACTTTAGTATATGCAATACATGCTAGCCAATGTTTCCACTGTTCTGCACCCCTCGCACCAAGTTGGCGATTACGTGCAAATGCGGTCATATAACCACTGGTGATGTCACTTCCTATATTTGGGCACCCCCCGGGAAATTCATAAGTCGGCTCCCCTGCCCAATTTATTTATTTGTTCAATGTTTGTCGGATCCATGGACACGATTAATGAATTTATTTTTGCAATGTTGGATCCGACCAATAAACCGGGCCGTGGCGGAGGACTTTTACTGCCTCAGGTGCCCCCTGGAATTGGATTATGCTTCTTTCATTACCACAGAAGTAATGAATGTGCATTACAGAGATAAGCTGGCATATGTATTGGGCACACTGCACATGCTCAGGCAGAATCAATCATGCCTTGTAGAGGACAATACTGGCCTAAATTGGGAACAGCCAGCATAGACATGTTGCTACAGAGGCATATTTTGGGCACAACCAGCATGTCAATGTGTTACATCAGTGACAGTGCTGTTTTACACTGTAAACACATTGTTCATTAAAATGTGTTGTGTTCTACAATGTTCTTGTCTGCTGTTAGTGACATGGAATGTACATGTTCCCCTTTAGAACTGATTGTAAACTTATGGCTTTTTGGTCTCTTTTCCTGCTGTAAAATGCACAATTTCAGCCCCATATTTGGAAAGAAAATATTGGGGAGCCCCCCAAAACCTCCATAGATTGTTATAGCTCCCTCGCTACGCTCGATCGCCCCGACTATTTCCGAGAAATATCAACACATACACACTGGAAGAAATCACAAGAAACTAACCTTTGATCACTGCCCCCAACACCAAAAGCTATCTTTGGGACTGCACGGCTATGCCTGTGATGCCATTGTGTCAAAGGTCACACACCATCGCTTTTGAATATACTGCTTTGGGTCAGGGTGTTCACTTTTGGCTCACCGGCCCTCCGGGTGATAAAAAGTGAATGCTTCGTCCCCACATTCAAAAAGGTTGGACAAGCCTGGACTAGACCATTCAATCGTTTCAACGAAGGACAAACAATCCGTCGCAGTGCTTCTGATCTCAGAGGGCCACTCGCAATGTAATGGGCAATCTGTTCCTTCAGATAGACCGGCACCTGTCCTGTTACTGTTATACAAAACCGACGTCCATCTTCTCATCATGGCAGATTTAACTGTGTTATATTTTCTACTGTAGCAAGCTTCTGTAAATCTCAGCTACCTTGCTTTTCTGAGTGTGTATATATATATATATATACTGCATCTTTTCTCACTTATCATCTCAGTATATATGAATTATTCGTATTTGCATGTATATTTACTTTGTTACTTCAGTCACATCTTCATTCTGTAAGCATTCTTATATCGTTTCAGTGTGTCATCGTCTCTTCTCGTCATGATGTCCCTTCACACCTGTCAGGCTTTACATATAGTTCTTCTGTGTTTAATAGTGTCTGTAGACTTCCTTCTACCAATTCAGTTTGAGGGTACATGCCGTATGGTTGTGTGAGTGCATAACGTCTTTCATTATTCGATGAGGTATTGGGATGATACCAGGTCTCATGCACAGATCTTTCTTGCTTTTCTTCCAATATGAAGGAGGTGAGGGGGTGGAGTCCATGAGTGACACGCGCATCTGCTTTTCTGCAGTGCCAATGACCAAACAAACTGGGACATTTCTTTTAAACAAAATATTGACATCAATTGGTGCACACTTTAACAAAAGGGTAAAACGGTGGTTTTGAAGTTCGCATGAATGCACACATGAATGCACACAGTGGTGCTTTACTTGGTGGGCAATGATATGATAGGCTGTTCATAATGCACATAATACCCAGAGGTTTCTAAGCGTGGACGGAGGGATTGAACCTGTGTTGCTCCGTGTCGTCTTACTTCCTGGGGGAGCACGTTGCCCCTGAGCTATCCTCCCGAGAATATAGAGCTCATTGAATAAGAACAACGATCTCTGGAGAGAATGTTTCACACCTAATTGCTCTGGAAATGAAGATGGTAGGAAAATGATGTTAACACATGACTGTGCACATGATGCTAGACTGGAAGAGGGTTGTGTAATTGGTGGAAATCCCCGCACAGAGAGTAAGCATACTGAAGGAGATTTGGGGAGGTTGAAGGGGGTTCCTCGCTAAGCTCCATTAGCCTTAATGAAAAGTCAAACAAGGGCCTTGGAACAAGAGCCTGGCTGACCATTTGCCTGTAAGGCAGATCATGCAGGCTGCACTCTGTAGAGGGCAGGAGGGGGCTCTGTTTACAGCTCAGTACATTGAGGGAATTACAACAAATATCCAGACACATTTATGACAAATATAGTGTATCAAGGTGCAAAACTACAGATAATACAAACAGTTCGAACAGATTGGTTGCCGCCATTGTTAAAAAATAGCAAAAATACATTTGCAACACAAAGTATGGAAGTATCGCACTCCAACACTTTCTTAAAAAACGAGTTTGAGCATTTCTTCTGCTGAACAGTCTTTGCAATGATGTCTCTGTCTTCTACCTGGGATGGGGCAGGACGACAACTGTCCTTTGGGAAATTTCCAAACTCTATGAATGAAGGTTATACCATAAAGGGAAGAGATTCTATAACTCAGAAATCTCTTGTTATGATGTAATATTTCCTGTATAAAATGTCTGAGCTTAAAATCTTTCCAGGACAGAAAGCCCGCTCTTGGGTGAGAAATATGTCCATTCTGCAGTGTTCCTCGCCAGCATAAACTTGTGGGAAGTAGTTCATCCAGCATTCACGCGCCAGCATCCTGAGGTCGATTGATTGGCATTACTCTACACCTTTGCTGCATCCTTGGGCAACACACGCTGACTACTCGATGAGGATCCAGACCTGCAACCTCCTTCTGTCGCATGCGTCCGTGCCTTTGGGAGCCTCCATGGGCCTACAACACCATGCATTTGCTCTGGACAAGCAGTGCTTTCTGCTGCCACCACCACATCTGAAGTGTCCTTCATTCTGCACACGCTTGGCATCCTTTGAACTCTTTGTAGTGCCCGAGGAGATCTTGTCTCACACTGTCTACTGCCTAGAGTGTGACCCACCCACATTAGATGGTGCCCTTGTGGAGAAGAAAGCCCTGGGTATACAGGTTCTGCAGGACCCCTGGGAATTAAATGTCCACAGAACCCCTGGAAGTGCAAGTTCTGTAGGACCTTTGGGAATGCAAGTTCCACATGGCCCCTGGGAATGCAAGTTCTGCAGAACACCTTATAATGCAAAATCTGCAGAAACTCTGGGAATGCAAGTTCAGAAGAAACCCTGGGGACACAAGTTCTTTAGGACTGCTGGGAATGCAGGTTCTGCAGGACCCTTGGGAATGCATGTTCCACAGAACCCCTGTGCATCCAACTTCTGCAGGACCCTGGGAATGAAACCCATGTAAGTTAAGTTCCGAAGAACACCTTGGTATGAAAAAACCCAGGGAATGCAAGTTCCTCAGGGCCCCTGCAATGCAAATTCCCAGGACCACTGGGAATGCAAGTTCTGCAGGATCCTTAAGAATGCAAGTTCTACAGGACCCCAGGCAATGTAAGTTCCACAGGACCCATGGGAATGCAATGTCCTCAAAACCCAAGGGAATTCAAGTTCTGCAGACCCTATGGGAATACAAGGACCGAAGAACCCCTGGAAATGCAAGTTCATCAGGACCTCTGGGAAAGCAAGTTCCAAAGAAACCTTGGGAATACCAGTTCAGAAGGACCCCAGGGAATACAATTCCACGTAACCCCTTGAAATATACGTTCCGCAGGACTCCTGAGAATGCAAGTTGAGCAGGACCCCTAGTAATGCCGGTTCCAATGGACCCCTGGGAATGCACGTTCTGCAGGACACCTGGAGATACAAAGTCTTTAGAACCTCTGGGAATGCAAGTTCCACAGGACCCCTGTGAATGTAAGTTCCACAGGACCCCATTGAATGTAAGTACTCTAGGCCCCCTGGGAATGCAAGTTCCGCGGGAACCCGTGGAATGCAAGTTCTCTGGGCCCCCTGGGAATGTAAGTTCAGTAGGACCTCTGGGAATGCAAGTTCAGCAGGACCCCTGAGAGTGCAAGTTCTGCAGGACCCCTGGGAGTGCAAGTTCCGCAGGACCCCTGGGAAAGCAATTTCTGCAGGGCCGCTGGGAATGCAAGTACAACAGGGCCCCTGGGAATGCAGGTTTCGCAGTACCCCATGAAGTGCAAGTTCCGCAGGACACCTAGGAATGCATGTTCCACTGGACCACCTGAGAATGCTGGTTCTGCAGGACCTCAGTGAATACAAGTTCGGCATGATCCCCTGAGAAGGCAAGTTCTGATGGACCTCAGTGAATACACGTTCTAAAGGACCCCTGGGAAGGCAAGCTCTGCAGGACCTCAGTCAATACAAGTTCTGCAGGACCCCTGGGAATGCACGTTAGTTAGGCTGGGGACGTAGGAATTCAAGTTCCGCAGGATCACAGAGAATGCAAGCTCTGCAGGACCCCTGGGAATTAAAGTTCAGCAGGACCCCTGGTAATGCAGGTTCCAATGGACCCCTGGGAATGCAATTTCCACAGGACGTCTGGAAATCTATGCATAAGAAAACTCCTGGGAATGCAAGTTTTGTAGGACCCATAGGAATGCAAATTCCGCAGGAGCTCTGTGAATACAAGCTCCACAGGGCCCCTGGGAATGCACGTTCTGCAGGACACCTGGAAATACAAAGTCTTTAGAACCTCTGGGAATGCAAGTTCCACAGGACCCCTGTGAATGTAAGTTCCACAGGACCCCATTGAATGTAAGTACTCTAGGCCCCCTGAGAATGCAAGTTCCGCGGGAACCCGTGGAATGCAAGTTCTCTGGGCCCCCTGGGAATGCAAGTTCAGTAGGACCTCTGGGAATGCAAGCTCCACAGGGCCCCTGGGAATGCAAGTTCTACAGAAACCCTTGGAAGGCAAGTTCCGCAGGAGCTCTGTGACTACAAGTTCCGCAGGAGCCCCTGGGAGTGCAAGTTGCACAGGATCCCTGGGAATTAAAGTTCTGCAGAACCCTTGGAAGGCAAGTTCCGCAGGAGCTCTGTGACTACAAGTTCCGCAGGAGCCCCTGGGAGTGCAAGTTGCACAGGATCCCTGGGAATTAAAGTTCTGCAGAACCCTTGGAAGGAAAGTTCCGCAGGAGCTCAGTGAATACACATTCCGCAGGAGCCCCTGGGAGTGCAAGTTCCGCAGGACCCCTGGGAAAGCAATTTCTGCAGGGCCGCTGGGAATGCAAGTACAACAGGGCCCCTGGGAATGCAGGTTTCGCAGTACCCCATGAAGTGCAAGTTCCGCAGGACACCTAGGAATGCATGTTCCACTGGACCACCTGAGAATGCTGGTTCTGCAGGACCTCAGTGAATACAAGTTCGGCATGATCCCCTGAGAAGGCAAGTTCTGATGGACCTCAGTGAATACACGTTCTAAAGGACCCCTGGGAAGGCAAGCTCTGCAGGACCTCAGTCAATACAAGTTCTGCAGGACCCCTGGGAATGCACGTTAGTTAGGCTGGGGACGTAGGAATTCAAGTTCCGCAGGATCACAGAGAATGCAAGCTCTGCAGGACCCCTGGGAATTAAAGTTCAGCAGGACCCCTGGTAATGCAGGTTCCAATGGACCCCTGGGAATGCAATTTCCACAGGACGTCTGGAAATCTATGCATAAGAAAACTCCTGGGAATGCAAGTTTTGTAGGACCCATAGGAATGCAAATTCCGCAGGAGCTCGGTGAATACAAGCTCCACAGGGCCCCTGGGAATGCACGTTCTGCAGGACACCTGGAAATACAAAGTCTTTAGAACCTCTGGGAATGCAAGTTCCACAGGACCCCTGTGAATGTAAGTTCCACAGGACCCCATTGAATGTAAGTACTCTAGGCCCCCTGGGAATGCAAGTTCCGCGGGAACCCGTGGAATGCAAGTTCTCTGGGCCCCCTGGGAATGCAAGTTCAGTAGGACCTCTGGGAATGCAAGCTCCACAGGGCCCCTGGGAATGCAAGTTCTACAGAAACCCTTGGAAGGCAAGTTCCGCAGGAGCTCTGTGACTACAAGTTCCGCAGGAGCCCCTGGGAGTGCAAGTTGCACAGGATCCCTGGGAATTAAAGTTCTGCAGAACCCTTGGAAGGCAAGTTCCGCAGGAGCTCTGTGACTACAAGTTCCGCAGGAGCCCCTGGGAGTGCAAGTTGCACAGGATCCCTGGGAATTAAAGTTCTGCAGAACCCTTGGAAGGAAAGTTCCGCAGGAGCTCAGTGAATACACATTCCGTAGGAGCCCTTGGGAGTGCAAGTTGCACAGGATCCCTGGGAATTAAAGTTCTGCAGAACCCTTGGAAGGAAAGTTCCGCAGGAGCTCAGTGAATACACATTCCGCAGGAGCCCTTGGGAGTGCAAGTTGCACAGGATCCCTGGGAATTAAAGTTTTGCAGAACCCTTGGAAGGCAAGTTCCGCAGGAGCTCAGTGAATACAAGTTCCGCTTGTTTATGTTATTGCCTATTTTGGCATCTGGAAACAGTGCCCATCTGGCAAAGCGTGGCAATTTCTAGTGCGGTAGGCCTCTTAGTGGCGCCCCCTGGTGCTAACATAGAAACCAAGAGATGAAGCGTTCCATCCTCTGTCACTTCTATGGAGATTCAGCGCAGATGCATTTCTGGGCCCCGTACGTTCAGGAAATGCTCTTAAAAGTGACCCACATGTGAGTACAACAGGACATGTTTCTATGAAGATGTATCGCATACGGTCAGGTTGATTTCTCATTCGAAGTGTGTACATAATAGGACTGCAACGTGCAGGGATGTAAGTATGCCCGGGCTAGCTGGGACTCAGCCCCCAGCACCCCACCACGTAAACAGATTGCTCTTGAGCCGGGGCTGTGCCAGGGCTCCCAGACCGAACTTCTCTGCGTTCGTAACAGTTCAGTGAACAATACCAGTGACATGACTGCTCTTATCCGGTAGATGTCGCTATCAACCCACGTTTAGAATCCGATCAATGGGCTCCTACATCTGGAGTACGTGGTATTGGAATACAATATAGAGAACGTATTTCATGACTTTGGCGACGTATAATTACATCACACATCAGAATCATCGATTATCATCCATAAAAGATAGGATTTGAGCCTGCATCGACCTCTAAAGATTTGACGTCATCATTATAGCTGAGAAGATCAATCTTAGTGGAACCTTTCACTGCTGAGTCATAATTTTACATTAAACCCTGTTTCTAAAATAGATGTTCCTTCCTTTCATGGCGGACGTGAAAACTCAGCTCAACCTCATTGCCACGTCCCCAGCTGCTTGCAATCCTTACACCCGGCCCTTGTTCCTGAATCGCTGGGGTCTCCTCCTCATCCCATCCTACTTAAAGCACTGGCGTCATTGGACACAGAGAAGTAGCCTAGCGCCCAGAAGACAACTAAGCGCAAAGCAAGTACAGGTGACTACATTATGTGAGATCCGGGCTGACATATAAGACGTTGCAAAGTGTTGCTGCGTGACTAGCTGTGTAATCTCGGGCAGATAGATCACTTTGCCTCACTTGCGTATATGTGACATGCAGGGAATGTTAGAAGCCCCTGAGCCCAGTTCCGCCGACAGGCATGCTGCCATGAGAGCTCAGTCCTCCTCCACCTAGGATTGACAGCAGTCCAGCATCGCCCTCCCCACGCCCTCCACCAATCAGGCAAGCGACCTAGACCCTATGGAATGATAGCCCAGCTCCTCCCTCATGTTCAATAACGGATGCCTCCGCGGCGAAACGCCACACCCCTCCTCTACCCCCTGTCCAAGACCAGAGCATACAAGAATGAACCCACCACCCCAATGTCACAATGTACAGAATCCCCCCAGGCCAGGCAGGAGTGAAGGTTAGTCCACTTGAGTGTGAAGGGTGGTGCACCGCTCAACACCCCCCACACACAACCATACATGCAGGAAACACCCTCTTCCAAGCCTATACTAAACACCCTCACACCTGATCCTGCATGCTGTAAAATCACACTTATCCATATGACCCTGCAGGGGTGCCAGACCCCTTCCTACCCTCTCCCCGAAGCTCCACGACCATGCAGGGGTGCCAGACCCCTTCCTACCCTCTCCCCGAAGCTCCACGACCATGCAGGGGTGGCAGACCCCTTCCTTCCCTCTCCCCGAAGCTCCACGACCATGCAGGGGTGCCAGAACCCTTCCTACTCTCTCCCCGAAGCTCCACGACCATGCAGGGGTGCCAGAACCCTTCCTTCCCTCTCCCCTCTTCCCTCTCCCCGAAGCTCCGCGACCATGCAGGGGTGAGAGGCCCCTTCCTTCCCTCTCCCCGAGGCTCCACGAACATGCCGGGGTGAGAGGCCCGTTCCTTCCCTCTCCCCGAGGCTCCATGACCATGCAGGGGTGAGAGGCCCCTTCCTTCCCTCTACCCGAGGCTCCACGACCATGCAGGGGTGAGAGACCCCTTCCTTCCCTCTCCCCGAGGCTCCGCGACCATGCAGGGGTGAGAGACCGCTTCCTTCCCTCTCCCCGAGGCTCCACGACCATGCAGGGGTGAGAGGCCCCTTCATTCCCTCTCCCCGAAGCTCTGCGACCATGCAGGGGTGAGAGACCGCTTCCTTCCCTCTCCCCGAGACTCCACGACCATGCAGGGGCGAGAGACCCCTTCCTTCCCTCTCCCCGAAACTCTGTGACCATGCAGGGGTGAGAGACCGCTTCCTTCCCTCTCCCCGAGACTCCACGACCATGCAGGGGTGAGAGACCGCTTCCTTCCCTCTCCCCGAGGCTCCACGACCATGCAGGTGTGAGAGAGCCCTTCCTTCCCACTCCCCGAGGCTTCACGACCATGCAGGGGTGACAGGCCCCTTGCTTCGCTCTCCCCGAGGCTCCACAACCATGCAGGGGTGACAGGCCCCTTCCTTCCCTCTTCTCTAGGCTCCATGACAATGCAGGGGTGAGAGGCCCCTTCCTTCCCTCTCCTCTAGGCTCCATGATAATGAAGGGGTGCGAGGCCCCTTCCTTCCCTCTCCCCGAGGCTCCGTGACCATGCAGGGGTGAGAGACCCCTTCCTTCCCTCTCCCCGAAGCTCCGCGACCATGTAGGGGTGAGAGACCCCTTCCTTCACTCTCCCCGAGACTCCGCGACCATGCAGGGGTGAGAGACCGATTCCTTCCCTCTCCCCGAGGCCCAACGACCATGAAGGGGTGAGAGAGCACTTCCTTCCCTCTCCCCAGGGCTCCACGACCATGCAGAGGTGACAGGCCCCTTCCTTCCCTCTTCTCTAGGCTCCATGACAATACAGGGGTGAGAGGCCCCTTCCTTCCCTCTCCTTTAGGCTCCATGATAATGCAGGGGTGAGAGGCCCCTTCCTTCCATCTCCCCGAGGCTCCGTGACCATGCAGAGGTGAGAGGCCCCTTCCCTCCCTCTCCCCGAGGCGCCACGACCATGCAGGGGTGAGAGGCCCGTTCCTTCCCTCTCCCCGATGCTCCACGACCATGCAGGGGTGAGAGGCCCCTTCCTTCCTGATCCCCGAAGCTCCACGACCATGCAGGGGTGAGAGGCCCCTTCCCTCCCTCTCCCCGAGGCTCCGCGACCATACAGGGGTGAGAGGCCCCTTCCCTCCCTCTACCCGAGGCTCCGCGACCATGCAGGGGTGAGAGACCCCTTCCTTCCCTCTACCAGAGGCTCCGCGACCATGCAGGGGTGAGAGGTCCCTTCCTTCCCTCTCCCCGAAGCTCCGCGACCATGCAGGGGTGAGAGGCCCCTTCCTTCCCTCTCCCCGAATCTCCGCGATCATGCAGGGGTGAGAGGCCCCTTCCCTCCCTCTCCCCAAGGCTCCAAGACAATGCAAGGGTGAGAGGCCCCCTCCATCCCTCTCCCCAAAGCTCCACGACCATGCAGATGTGAGAGGCCCCTTCCATCCCTCTCCCCGATGCTCCACGAACATGCATGGGTGAGAGGCCCTTCCATCCCTCTCCCCAAAGCTCCACGACCATGCAGGGGTGAGAGGTCCCTTCCTTCCCTCTCCCCGAAGCTCCATGACCATTCTGGTATGAGAGTTCACCTCCCCTAACCCTGCACTGCTGTCTATGGTAAGAGGCGCAGGGATAAGATGGCGCCACAAGAGACCAGGCACTTCATTAGCACTGCTGCCCACAGCATTTGCCCTTTCTCTGTTGTTACATGACATTTCAGTGCTCCCAACTCGCCTCTTGCTTGCGAACATACAGACTCATAAGCAGCAGGTCACTGCTCTGGGTCTGCAGGGGGTGATATTATCATGAATGTTCTTTTTTATCAATACTGGATCCAAAGGCCTTCGTGTCAACTCAACAGCTAGGGAGGCATCTCCCTGCCCTCCTCATAGCACAGATGATGAGAGCGCCTCAAAGCGCGCGACTCTGTATCGAAGCAGTGTTTCTCCTCATTGTCTTGTTTCCAAGTCAAGCGTGTTGACTCTGAGCTATGATATATTTTGCCCAATGATTTATTGTCCCCAATGATACACTGTACCAGATGTGGGGTATTTTCCTCACCAGGATACAACTGCACTGTAGGCCTAAAGCTGCAGGAATATGGGAAGTGACCCGTGGGCTGTCAAACCAAAAGGCCAGCATTGAAATTTCAATGACCAAATATCCCAATATGGACTACAGAAAAATAAAAATAAAAATTTGAATTGTGCCCTGTGTTCGAGTGACAAGGCCCGAACGCTTGAGGCCTAATTCCCACAATATAACTGAGGCACTGGAGTGCAGTTTTGCCAAAATACAGCTGCCATGGAAAAATCTGTGAACTCGCAGTTTTTACTGAACACGGGCCCTTCTAAAGATGAAACTCCATTGCCAGAGTAATTTGAATATAGATTATAATGGAATGGTGGACATTGATGGCATGATGGAGGAGACACATTTATATTTATAATGTGAGGCTTTGGTGAAAGCCGCATGTGTAAAGAAAATGTAACAAGTTAAAAAGCACAATTTTTGTTCTTAAAAAATGACTTTAGGTTGTGTCGGTACACCCACAAAAACCTCCACCATCAGATTCAAAGGTCAAAAACTCCTTCCCGTGTCAATTTGGTCCACTCTTTGAAGCCCAACAGAAACATGGATGGTACGGATCTTGCTCCTGTGGCTGAGGTTTATGGGGGTTGAATGATGAGCACTGACTAAACAAGGATACCAGCCATGTCTTTAAAAAATTCTCAAAATTAAATTCAGTTTGTGCTGGGTTTCTATGCTGACTGACAGTTGACAGGCTCCAGAGAATGTCCCATGAGTCAGGGGGCGGAGTAACACGCATATGCTCAAGGATATAAGAACACATGTGCTGAGATCCTATTCTTGAAAGAACATTAAGTAATTTTACTGCAGAATAAGTCAACAAAAGTCAGAGGGTTAGGCCACATACAGGTTTTTGGAACCAAAAGGGATTTTTAATTAAGTGAAAAAGTGTGCATGTCATAGAAAGGGTCTCATAGGATTGTATGAAGAATTGTGTTTTGCTCATAAACTGGGCAACCACAGTAGGTACAGAGATGGCTCAGGCCATTCCGGAAAGCACAGAGAAAGCCCCACCTTTTGATAGGAATCCCCTCAAAATGAGACCCTGGGAAATAGAGTTGTCAGCTAAAATGTGATTGTAGCTTCCCAGAAAATGTTATGGATCTGAAAGTCAGGAATATGGTAGCTTATTGAATCAGATACCAGTCTGTAGATTGTCAACTTTTAATTGAAGTCCACTGTGGCAAAATCTGCTATTTGCACATGCAACCACGTGCCAACACTAGACACAGATCATTGCGATCTCCATGATCATTCCAATTTAGAAATATATTGATTGTGACCCTTATTTGTACATTGGAAAAAAAAATGTCATGTTGAAGGGTTTTAAACTCATATCTGAGTTCTTCAGAAATGCAATTTCAGATGGGTCGAGCAAGAACTCCCAGACATGGGGCCTGTGGACATGGGAACCAATCAAGGTGAAGGGGCTAGACCCGGTTAGGAGGAAGAACAAAATCCCAATCCAGAGTGCCCAACCATTGAGCCTGCACCTCATAATTTAGACGTTTCTGGGGTGTGGTCAGGAGATTTGAAAACTATAGACACAGTGGAAAATGGAGCCTGACTGATGGAGACAAGAACGCAAGAAGGAAGGTGGAACTAAAATCTGGAGAGCACCAGGTGAAGGGCTGGGTCCACCGAGAGCGAGAGGCAAACAGAAGGATTGAGGCTGGGGCCATCCCGGAGATAGATAACCATGTCCTCTTGCTTCTAATGAGATGACCCAGGATGCCTGCTGACTTCTCCTGTGCACAAACCCAGAGAGATTTAAAGTAAGTAAAATCTGTCCAAAAGAACAAATCCGTGGTGGGGATCCGGCTGAAATAATATCTTACTCCTATTAATGTGGAGGGAATACAAAAGTAGATCCTTTGCCTTTCCTATTAATGAATAATGTGATTCATTTTCACATAGTCAACACACACTGGGGAGGTCTTGGGGAAATTCAAAATAGTCAACATCTTTCCAAGTGTGAATAATGATATCATTTTTTAAGTCTTTTGGATCACTTATACCTCTTTTGCCAACCCCAAACACTCCCTAAAGGGGAGGGACATTTAAAACTGAAATTCTAAATTGTTCAAGACTCCCTGAACCCTGCATAAAAACAGAGGGGGGGGGGGGCGGTCCAAACTGAATCCCTGTGCTGATCCCTGTGCTGAATGCCTGTGCTGTGCAGAAAAGGGTCTCCAGGGTCTCCAAGGTGAAGTAAAGGGAAAATAGCTGATTTAAAAGCACCCTCCCTCTACAGGGAGCAAATAAGGAACTCCATACTGAAGGTGGACATTTATACTGCATAGAGGGTTTCATCCTCTGTTGAGAAGAGTCTGTTATTAAAGGTGTGTTGTGCAAGAACATTGCTAGAAATGAAAAGTGTGCAGGGAGGTCAGAAATAATAAAGAGTGCTGCACATGTTTATTTATTTTGCCCAACTGAAAAACGCTTTATATATTTAAGTTAATTCACCTACAAATTCCACTGTCAGATAAAGTTGTCATGCCATGATTCTCCACACATTAGCAGTATTCTTGTGAGTGACCCACTCGTCTGAAGTATTCTCTAGACCTCTGTTTCTCTATACAAGTCACTCGGGAGAACTGGAGATCTGAGTGCAAACTGTGCATGTTGTGGTGTCCGAGATTCTATGATCATTTGTTACCAGAGATAAACTGCGTTTTCAGCTGGTGTTTTCAACTTGTGTGTAGTGTGAAGTGTTGACAGGAAGAAAAGGTTTTGCACCACAGACTAATGTGGCGTGCCTCCTGGTCATGCGTGTGCAGATTTTGATTTTGTCTAGTAATTGATGGAAACTAAATGATATTCTTTTTGCAAACCGGCCTGGTTCTTAGCTAGCCTATTTCAAAAGGGGCGAGAGGGCACTGGGGTGTTATATGTTTCAAATGCAGAGTTACTTAAGAATATAAGTCATTGCTCAATGGTGTGGTGCTCTAAATGGGGGGCCGGTGACCTCCCTGCATTGGATGTTGTCCCATAAATATATCGGACAGAAATGCATGATTGTGCCAGGATCCAGCTTTCTGATGTGATTTATGATAATTGCATTGCAACAGGCTATTCATTTTAGTGCAATGTCAGAGGTTTGTATGGCAGGTTGTTAATGTAGTTGTTAAACTGCCACTGTTTGCATGACCCCTGAGAATCAGGGAGGTGTCCAGAAGAATTCAATTCTGCAGAATTAACACAAAGATAATTTGATTTAGTTTCGTTGATTGTCTATAGATAGCAGGAATAAAGCGCATGGTTTTTGGTTCCTGTGTAGTGAGAAGTCTAAGGTTGTGTGAAATCCATTCTCAAAATGAGTGAGATGGAGGCAGACAATGCCAGAAAACATCTCCTAGCCAAGCTCTTCATTCAGGGAGATTGGCCTGAGTAGGAGAAAAGTTGTTGGCAAGCCATAATGATACAGAAAGTCACATTATTAGACAACAACATTTGGCATGATGGTGTAAGTTTACATAATGCTCTAGAGCAATTGTATACGATACAAAAGGCCTGTGAGGAATAAATTAAAATGGCATTAAAATGGCCCAACTCACGGCTCAGTTATATTTCCATTTACAATGAATGGAAGAGTGATTGCAAAATAAAGAGGCCAATCGGCCGGCTAATCAGGCCCAGAAATCATTCAGTTAGTTAGAGGATAAACTACAGCAAAGGCAAATTCTTAAACTCAAATATGGAAAACACACTGAGCAACTAAAAAATGAGTTAGAAAATGATGTAAAATCCTGTCAACAAGCCAGAGTGGAATGAGAAATGGAGTTCACTGCAGTGCAGGACACACATAAAAAGAGTGTAGAAACCTTAAGCAACTTCAACATAAGATGAATAACCAAACTATACACAATCGTGTTTTTATGGATGAAATTGTGGCCTTCAAACAGTCCATTATTGAGATAAAACGTGAAAATAGTCAGTTAATCATAAACAAGAATGACCAACAAAATGATTTTGGTCAGAAGCAACAGGATTGAGATATTCTGAAACAACAGAAAATGCAGCTGATCAAACACAAAAATGTTTTAAAGTTGAAAATGGAGTTAGATCAGGGTCAGCCCGTTTCTCAGGCTCTGGTCAGAAACAGGGAAGAAAATATAGACCTATGGAGCATCTGAGACAAGCTGAGGTTGCCCTATTGGGTACCCCACACAGTATAGATGCTTAGTTGAGAGAATGTATCATTTTAAAAGAAAAAGTCAGTGAACATGAGCATATAATGAAAAGCTCTCAGAGGGAATACGAAGTCCTCTTAGAAGGGGTACTTCAAGTGAGGGACCATCTGGCGACTCAGAGCAGTGTGCTTTAAACCAGCCAAGCCTCAGTTTCAGATTCAAAAAATCTACTTGCTGAATGTAAGCAGAAAAACATGGTAGAGAAACAAGTGTGAGAAATTAAATAATGACATGAAAATATACCAGCTCTGAGACAGTCTGAGCAGCCAGTGCATGCTGTGTTATTTGTCTTTATTTTTATAAAGCGCCGACTCGCCCGACGGCCTCAGAGTGCTACAATATGACAGACAATTGTACATAAAAACATTAAAATACAAATACAAACAAAACAGAAAACAGATGTAAAACAAGTCAGTCAAATTACAATTGTTACGTTCGAGGTAGATGACAGTTTTCCCAACTTATTACAACTTTTCAGAAAGGATGGAATGTTTCTGCGGCCACAGCCAATAACAATGGAATCTGAGCGACGCTTCAAGGGCCACTTCTTGTTTTGGACTCTTCGCAGGAATCTAAGGTCCATAGTTCTGATGCAACTTTCTCCAATTTTAGATCTTAACCAAGCCAAGATTTTATTCTGCAAAGCTTCTCCGGCTCTGTTTTTTTAACATTCACAATGACCATATTTCTTCGGTCCACAGTCAATCCTTTTAAAAATTGATCCATGGTCTCTAGCATGGAGGACTTTCTTATGAGTAAGTCCCTGCCCAGTGAGGAGCAGGACACTTTGTTAATGGACTTCCTGGGTTATAAGGATTTAGAAGAGTCTACGGTCATCTCACAGTACGGGAAATTGGACCATCCGACGTAACTGTGCTGATGACTGAGCCCTGAGATACTATATTAGAAGCCAGTATGTTGGCAGCATGCTTCAAGTATGGGATAGGGTCCTATTGTGGAGGGGAGCAGCCATTCCCATCAAGGCCCTAGCATCATTTACCCATAACCCCCCATGTGCAGACTGGGACTGACCTCATGCATGCCCAATATAGAGATCAGGGAGACATGAGGCAGGTGTGATGCCCATACCTAGACAGTATGAACATGATGGCTATTCAATGATACCAAACAGAAGGGAAGGTGGCCGGACCAGTGTGTCATGGGAGGTCAAAGATAGTCTAGTGAGTGCTTCTGAACTTGAAAATAAATATGAGAAGATCAGAGAATAAGATTTACATAAGATGATGCTGCAGAGAGACCACCAAGCCTCCTTAGCTAAAAGGGAAAGGTAAAAGCTTCTGCCTAGGAAGAACACTTAAGAAACCTCCACACCTTCAGGTGTAGTAGCGTTGGCAGAGGAAAAACTATATTCCCAGGGGTTCTGTGGAACTTGCATTTCAAACGGTCCTGGAGAACTTCCCAGGTGTTCTGCAGAACTTGCATTCGCTGGAGGCCTATGGAACTTGCATTCCCAGGGGTCCTTCTTAACTTTAAATTCCCCGTTGTTCTGAGGAGCTTGCATTCCAGGAGTCCTGTGGAGGTTGTACTCCCAGCAGGTCCTGCAGAACTTGCATTCTCTGGGGTTCTACGGAAACTTGCATTCCATGGGGTGCCGTGGAACTTGCATTTCAAGGGGTCCTGCTGAACTTGCATTCCAACGGGTCCTGTGTAGGTTGTACTCCCAGCAGGTCCTGCAGAACTTGCATTCTCTGGGGTTCTGCGGAACTTGCAATCCCTGGGGTGCCATGGAACTTGCATCTCAAGGGGTCCTGCAGAACTTACCAGGTGTCCTGCAGAACTTGTATTCCCTGGGGTTCCTGCAGAACTTGCATTCACTGGGGTCCTATGGAACTTGCATTCGCTGGGGTCCTTCTGAACGTTCATTCCCAGGTGTTCTGAGGAACTTGCAATCCCAAGGGTCCTGCAAAACTTGCATTCCCAGGGGTCCTCCATAACTTGCATTCCCATGGGGTCTGCAGAACTTGCATTCCCATGGGGTCTGCAGAACTTGCATTCCCAGGGGTCCTCCATAACTTGCATTCCCATGGGGTCTGCAGAACTTGCATTTCCAGGGGGTGTAGCAGAACGTGCATTCTCTGGGGTCCCGCGGAACATGCAATCTAGGAGATCTGCAGAATGTGCTTTCCCAAGGGTCCTGCAGAACTTGCATTCCCTGAGGTCCTCAAGACTCCAAACTCACCTTTCCAGGGGTCCTGCAGAACTGCGCGTATGAAGAATGGGATTGCCAGTTAATGAGCGCTATGGTAATGTGTACGGAACTGACCAACAGAGTTCAGAGAGTTGTGTCCGCTGCACCCCCGTACAACTGCAGGAAAATCCCAATCTGCAAGTGACACCATTTTTGAGGAGAGAGGGTTTGTATGGGGTGTGCGCTGACACTTAGATCATGTGATGGCTACATAGGACGTTGTGGTCCACCAAGTCGAAAGCCGCTGACAGGTCCAGGAGGAGTAGTAATGCAAGCTTTCCGTTGTCTCTTAGTTCTCTATTGGGCTTTAAGATCAATGAGAGCAGTTTCGGTGCCATGTAGTGGACGGAAGCTGGATTGGCGAGAGTCTTTAGTTGGTTAAGTTCTAGGAAGTGCTGGATTTGGATATATGCAAGTTTATCTAAGATTTTCAACAGGAATGGCACCGTAGTGATGGGCCTGTAATTAGTCGGTAAGGCTGGGTCAAGCGTTTGTTTTTTCAGAAGGGGGAGTACCCAGGATTCTTTAAGAGTGCTGGGTATCGTGCCGGATATGAAGGAGGCATTAATAAGTTTGGTGATGAAAGGTGATAGGTCCCTAGCAGCGTCCTTGATAAATTGTGCTGGGCATTGGTCACCTTTGCAGTTGGATGGTTTAAGACCCAGTATAACGTTCTCAACCTCTGTAGTGGAGACATTCGAGAAGTG
The DNA here is from genome assembly GCF_040938575.1 of Ambystoma mexicanum. Taxonomy (NCBI): domain Eukaryota; kingdom Metazoa; phylum Chordata; class Amphibia; order Caudata; family Ambystomatidae; genus Ambystoma; species Ambystoma mexicanum. Next base: position 1,669,843,817 of record NC_090932.1, on the reverse strand, counting down.
AAATTGGGTGACATGATTGTTTTTGGGTGGACTAGTTTCATTTGGTGGTGGAGTGGTGATAGTTAGAGAGGCTTTTTTTGTGCTATTTTATTTTGAAGGGTAACCACTTAATTAGCTAATGCGTGCTGCATATCTGAGCACTACATTTTATCTTTGACACAGTTGTCTTGGGCTGTGATGGGGTTTTCTAATTCTTTAGTATCGTTGGCATTGGTGTCTAGGTGCAGCAAGTTCCTGGTGATATTTTTCCATGGAGTGTGGTACGGGTGGGTTGGGCAGAGGGTTGATGCAGTGCTTGATGACTTTGAAGAGGGCTCTGCTTTCCTTGTTGGCCTGGGCAGTGGTGATCATTCATTAGTGAGTAGCAAGGTGTTCCCTGAGCCGGGTAGGGTCGATGTACTTTAGGACTTTTGCCAAGTCTCTCTTGTTTTCTGATGGTTCATTTGTTGAAGTTGAGTTATTGAATGTACCAGGGCGTGGAAGGTTTAGGTTTGAGGGTACGTTGTTTCACTAGTGCAAGGCTGTTAGTATTGGGGGCCAGGGTGATGTTAGCGCTTGCTGAAGCAAGTCACAGTCTTGGTTCACCAGAGGTGTCAGCCAATGGGAAGTGGAGTTTGGTGAGGTCTACCATTGGAGCCTTCAAAGGAAGTGCTTGAATGAGCTGCTTGCTTGCTCGGTTTCCGATGGGTTTGCCTGGCTGGTGTGGTGTGACCAATGTCAAAGTGGCTTGCCAGATGGTCTATCAAGTCGAGCGGGATTGAGAGATGTGAGGAGGGTGGGCAGGGTGGTGATGAGGAGGTCGAGGATATTACTTTGCCTGTGAGCTGTGTCTTCCGCTCTAGGCGCTGTAGCTTGCAGGATATCAGGACTTTGGACGTTGGATCACGCAGCTACTTTGGCTCCTTCTAGTGGACAGGCTCTATTATGTCGCTGCCTGCTTTGTAATAAAGCCATTTTTCAACCAAATGACATTAAATAAAACAGTTAAAAAAGGCATTTAATCTTGGAGCAAATACACCTTATGTTCTGAGATCACAAAATGTAAATAAACAAAAACTCTTATTAGAGAATCTTTAGTGATGTATAATAATTTAAAAGGAAAAATGAAGATGTAGGCACCCGCGTGCTCACTCGGGTGCCTTCCCATTGCCTATTGTGGGGGGTCTCTAAGTCGAGATCCAATGGCCTAGGGGATTGAAGCAGGTTTGTCATAGCACCAATATTTGTGGATCCCATCTTTCTTTGGATCTACCAAACTTCACCATCATTTGATTTAGAAAGACACCAACGTGTGTCTCTTTTCCTAAACTCATGTTTTATGTATGTACTCAGCTGCTTCTTCCACTAGATAAATGCTCAGTGGCACACAGCACACGTTACGAAAGGAGCCCCAGGGGCTGAGGGTGACGGGGAGAACCTCCTTGAGAAGAAGATGGGTGCCCTTGAAGGTCCTCTTGGGAAGAGCATGGCATTTATTGACCCCGGTACCGATGGGCGAGATTTAGAGCACAGAAGAACCAGGAGGCCAAAGGACGGGAATGCAGTCAAAGCCCAGAGCAGCAGTGCAAGGGGGGCGGGGGGCGACTGAGTGCTAGATAGTCAATTTAAAGCAACCAATGGAGTGAGCTGTGAGGGGTGTCTGACGTGATGATTAGAGCTTGATATGGGCCACAAAGCACTGATATGAACTCCACGAGGAGGCGATCGCTGTGGGGAACAATGGAAACAGAATTGGGTCGGGTATTACCGATGTTGCTGTGCAGGAAAGAGGACTCCCCCTCACCTCTGAGAAGTGTGTGTTGCCTTCTCCCATGCTAAAAGCCCTCCAAGACAGAACCCCCCACTTAGCCTCACTGCCTGACCTCTTCACTCGGGTACAAATACTCGACCCTACCAGCAACAGCATTTGTCAACCGACCGCACAGGAAAGTCTGGAGGGGGGGCTTGCGGTCCTCAGGGAATTGCATCCTCCAAGAGGCTACTAGATGGAACTCCACTCCTTCCATTTCTCAAAACTCACTCTCCCAGACGGGCACATTTCATCACACTCCCGCGCCAGTCAACGAGGCTCCCTTCATTGGGGAAATTACTGACATGGTCCATCAGGCATTCCAACAGCATCTGCCCTTGAGGCTTCAACCTACCAGCAATCCCCACTAATCACTAAGCCAGAGAAAGCTCGTCAACGAAAAACAACCCCTGACATGCCCTACTCTCATGAAAGGGAACTCGCCATACCTAGTCTTCACAGCACCCGCACACATGCAGTGCCTGTAGGGTGACCAGATAGAAAACAAATAAAAAACGGGACTGGCCAAAGACATAGAGGTAGGACTGCTGTAAATACAAATAAAACTAGTCTACTTCTACGTCGCTAGCCTGATGCGGGGTCGGGTGGGGTATGTGCTCACAGGCACACTCCTCTCATTGGAGGAGAGTGGCCGGGAAGGGGAAGGGGAGGAAATGGGGGCATGACAAGCATTTCACATCCCCATTCACGCAAGAAGAGTTGCGCCGAGATGCAATTTCGGGATTTCGGAATCGGGTCCCGGCAAAAAGTGGGACTGTAGCCACTCACCCTCGAAACCCCAGATGGGGTTTTAAAAATTAAAAAAACTCCCAGGACGCCGGGACGCAGGGCGATTACCCGAGACTGTCCTGGGAAAACCAGGACGTCTGGTCACCCTAAGTGCCTGCCACCCCCTACGCCTGGACTGGGCCTTCTAGAGTCCCACTAGTGCCCGGCCAAGGCTCATCCCCCCACTGGGCCCCAATCAAAACCCATCAAACAACAGGGTATTTGCAAAGAAAACCGTGGTCATAGGTATCGAACTCAAACTGAAGCAATAACTCAGCACCTGCCTCACACACGTCAAGAAACCCCCTTCCAGGCACTGGCAATGCCCACATAATTCTTGAACGACAAGCAAAGCAACAGACCCAAACCATTGACACGGGAGGATAGCTCAGGGGCAACGCGCTCGCCTTGGAAGCAAGACAACGCTGAGCAACACAGGTTCAATCCCTTGGTCTGCGCTTAGAAACCTCTGGGTATTAAGAGCGTTATAAATAACTTATATCAATTACACCCCGATACTCTCAAAAGAGATCTGCAGAAAGGTAGAGATTTGCCTCAAGAAGAAATCTGGGACGGGCATAAATGAACATTAGAATGGGAGTGCATATTGTGCCTGTGCGCCACACGCTTTGCACTTTCATCGCTGTGGACACCTAACTAAGACTGATATTCACTGGTCAGTCAGAACATCTTTCAGATATATTGAATTTTTGCTCATATTGACTTATTCAACATTTCTAGCGCAGACCACTCACCTAACTTTCACACAATCTGCAGACATAAATGAGCCCAGCACCACGGCCCTCTGAAATGATTAAGCACAGCTGTGAGAAGCAGAACACCACCAAATGACCCCTTTCATCTCTTGCACTTCTAAATCTGCAGACAAAGGCCCACCCCTCCTTTGGGCTGCCAATCCTCCGCCCAAACCCACCGAGCTGTAGTCCACTCACAATGCAAGGCCATCAATGCCTTCTTCACTGACAGCATTGACAAGATCTGACCACAGACTGACACCCCCATCCACATCACCGGCCTCTTCCTTGGCATCCCCATGAAACTGACCAACTTAAAGACCACCGCGTTTAAATAACTGCCTTCCATCCTCTGAACCCACCGGCCATCCGCTGCAATGATGTCGTACCCTCCTTATTAAAGCCCCCGTCAGGGGAAGGCAGGTTGAAATTGCCCTCGTGCAAAAACATCTTTTCTCAAAGCACGTTTGCACAGGGGAAATGCTTGCCCTTGCCCTAGTCCCGTTTCTTCGCGCATGGAAAGATTGCAAAGTGGGGTCATTTTTCACTAGTGCTAATAACATGCTAAGCTGCACTTGCACCGGTGCACTGGCGCTGTAGCGGTAGCAGGTAGAACTGGGGCACACTGTGCTCAGAGGCTTAGGACGCCAAGTTATTACAGTGCAAGGCTGCATGTAAAGTAAAGTAATGCTTATTTATTTTGCAGCTCATTGTGTACTGAACAGCCACAATTTAAGCATTGTTTAGATAACACTATTGTGCAGGATGGCTTCATGATTATACACGATAATGTATCATGTTTGCAATTATTAATAGTCGCTATGCTACTCTTGAAACTAATGCCTGCTGCTGCTAATTAATGCGCGTGGGCCTCGCTTGCCCTTTGACCTCTAAAACTTCGCTGTAACTCCAGCTTTGTAAAGTCGTGTTCTCTTCTGTCCCTGCACAGCTCAGCAAGGAGCACCAGGTGGCGCTGTCGTCCATCAGTTACGTGGGCTGCTCCCTGTCCATCGTCTGCCTGGCTGTCACGCTCGTCACTTTCGCCATCCTGTCGTGAGTAGCGTCCACCTACGTGCATGCGCATGACGACCGACTGTCGTAAAATACAAACATGCATTTCAGACAAGCAGACCATGAATGACCAGGGGTGGACTGGCCTATAGGGAACTCTGGAGATTTCCCGATAGACCTCTGCACCTTGGACCGGGGTGCACTGGCCTATAGGGGACTCTGGAGATTTCCTGATAGGTCGCTGCACCCTGGGTAGGGGTGGACTGGCCTATAGGGAACTCTGGAGATTTCCCGATAGACCTCTGCACCTTGGACAGGGGTGGACTGGCCTATAGGGGACTCTGGAGATTTCCCGGTGGGCCTCTGCACCCTGGGCAGGGGTGCACTTGCCTATAGGGGACTCTGGAGATTTCCTGGTGGGCCTCTGCACCCTGGGTAGGGGTGGACTGGCCTATAGGGAACTCTGGAGATTTCCTGGTGGCCTCTGCACGCTGGGCAGGGGTGGACTGGCCTATAGGGGACTCTGGAGATTTCCTGGTGGGCCTCTGCACGCTGGGCAGGGGTGGACTGGCCTATAGGGGACTCTGGAGATTTCCCGATAGGCCTCTGCACCTTGTACAGGGGTGGACTGGCCTGTAGGGGACTCTGGAGATTTCCCGATAGGTCGCTGCACCCTGAATGAATGACCGAATGCCTGTTCATGGCCAAAACACACATAGCTCAGTGGAATGGTTGGTTGCCCGTAATGTCACTTTATTTCTTGGTGCAAAAGGCCATTTCTTTGTTCTATGTATGTTAAGCAAGTTGAAGTTGTTCCGATTTGTGCAGTGCACCAGGGCCATGTGCGTGGTATTTAGGCGCTATGGTGGCTCTGAAAGAGTGTGGGTAGGTTTGATAGATTGGGATTGAGAGAGACAAAGTGAGATTGTGGTGCTATGCGTTGATGGCACAGATCGGATGTAACCAGAGCTCTGCACATGCCACCGATTCTTAGGTGTGATGGGTAAGAAGCACTGAGAGACAACATCAGGCTTGCAGTGTGGGCGTACGGCGGCAGACGTGCCAGCACTCTGGTGCCGCTGAGAGGGAGGTTTCACCACAGAAATCGGGAAAATGCATTTTTCCCATAGGATTGCATTGGGGCTATAGTTATTTTAGGCGGGTGACAGTAAAAAACAAGCATTGGCAAAGCCAATAGTTTTGGCATTTACTGCTGTTGTTTGCATTCATAGGCACCATGGTGCAAGGAGGAGAGGGCACATTTTCAGAAGAGGATGTGATAAGGGGTGCGGGTGTGCAAGAGAACGAGAAGGAGAATAAAGCGAGAGCGTGAAATGAAGGATGAGAGGGAATAGCGAAAGTGGAGGTCGGGTGGAGTAGAGAGCGTGGGTGTGGGCTAAAGAGGCAGCCTGGGTAGGACAAACAAATAGATCTGCCTTCAAAAGTAGCACAAAAATAGCCACATTTTATGCAAAATAGCCCAATTTGAAATCACGGCGCAGCTGGCAAATGGAAAGCCGGCCCCTGACTTGCTTCTTAGAATGCTGCTGATTGGAGCAAAGATGAGTAGGGAACTTCTCAATGGGTAGTATGGTGGAAAAAGATTTGAGTAATTTGGCACTTTCATGTCATGGCATTGCCCGTTGCTATGCCAACCAGATATTCTTTGTTCAGAAGCCCTGTTCCCTCTCTCTTTTTTGTAACAATAATTTCGGCAAAGTTGTGCCGCAAGCGCCACAAAAATGTGTCACAACCAAAAAGTGCAAACGCAACAGAAATCCATAGAACTGTAAACTAAAATCAAGAAACTAAAGAAGTTAAAAGCGGTCTCGAAATGGCAGTGAGTGAAAAGGCAATAGAGGATCGGTAAAAGAGAAATAGTCAAAAGAAATGTAAGGAATGCAAAAGAAGAACTTACTAAAAGGGACACTAGACTTAAGTCGCAAAATGCAAAAAAAACCACAGAATAAATCCAGCAGAAAAAATACGTCAGTCAACAAAGCAATAAAACATGGTCACCCAGATGCAGTACAAGAAATAGAAATACTATATAACGTGATAACAGAAAACTTAAAAAGCAGAGCAAGTAATACATCCATGGCTGCCGCGTTAACAATTAGAGCCACCAAGCAAACCTGTCTACACATCATGTATACTTCCTCAGCCATTAAGTGCCACAGACTACTTTCCCAAACTGTCCAATGGAGTTACTTCACAGCTTGGCCATGCCTTTGGAAAGCCGGTAGGTTTGGGACAACATTAGTCTGGTTATGATATGATATGGCATTTATGATGCGCCTATACACAAGTGTTTCAAGGCGCGACGAGGCAAGGGAGGGGGGACAGAGGGAAGACAAAGACAATGATCTTACCAGGACAAGTGACATTGGGATTGCGCAAGTGCAGGGGAGGGGGAAAGGGAAAGTGCAGGGGAGCACGGGATGGCAGTGCAGTAAATAGGATCAACAGTAATAAATAGAATAAATAAAACAACAGATAGAAGTGCGGCCAGCTAGTGGCAAGTGCAGGGGTAAGTGCAGACATCAGGTGTCAAGAGCTGGTGGGGACTGTAAGGATACAGAAACAGTCCCCAAGTGCAGGGGCTGCCTGGGAGGCAGTGCAAGAGTGCAGCTGGTGGGGGGGGCCTGGGCCCAGGATCAGAGGGTAGCCAGTCGACCAGTGCAATTTCAGTCAACATAAGACAAGCCTATCAGCCATCGAAAGGGATTGCGCTAGCCATTCAGTCAACTCACAATTCGTTTTAGGGAACCCCTAAAGGTGCAGCAATTAATTACTAACAACCGGATGGTTGAACATAGGGCAGTGGGACAGGCAAGATATGCCAAGAGCCGGGCTTCTCTGGGCACATGCACGGAGCTGATAGCACAGGTCGTTTTGCAGATGCCGAGAAAGGGCACACACAGAGCAGAGGTTCCACCATCTAAACCAGTAGGTCAGGAGCAGCCACTAAACACACCCTCACCTCATCGCTGTCCTTCAAGCTCGAGGCGTCTTCTGGGGTAGAGCTCTCCCTTCCGTCATGTTTCGGTTTCTTACTACATTCCTGAAGAAGAGTAGTGCCAAACACGAATGCAGATTTCTGTGCCCAACACAACCCTACACATCAGGCTCGAGACCATATTATCTAATAGCAGAAATTCAGGGTGAGCCAACTTCGGATACCCAGAAAGGAAGGGGATTCACAGAAATACAAGGGCATTGCCCAGGCTGTGACTTTGCATTGACTAATTAGGATTACTTTAACCAGCTTTTGTTTATATTGCAATGATTTTATAATATTATGGCAGGATTTTGCAAGATGGGGGCGCAATGAGGAGTATTGCCCTGGGTGCTACATCATCTGGGGACGGAGCAGAACAGTGGGGAGACCGACCAAGGGGAGCAGACACCTCCCTGTGCAGAATGGTAGAGGGAGAAGAGCAAGGCAATTGAAGAATGGTGTGGGATAGAAACCATGTATGTTCTGGATGGATTTTGGAAGGAAAAGATTCCTCCAGAAGTCAGTAGTACTAATTTCCAGAACTTCAAAGCAATCCAAAGCCGAGCAGCCCTGCAGGCGTCATACCTGTGATCTGAAAGTTAAATGGCAGATCCATCAACACGCCTGAAACGGAGGCTCCAGCCACTTGTGTTGAAGCTATAGAGAATAGACAGGAGTGGCAAACTGCCCACGCTTACGGGTTCACAGACAAAATTTTAGAGGCAAGAATTTAGAGAAATCAAACTCGAATTTTGATGAAGCTATTTCAATGTAAATACAATGGGCCTCATCACAAGTTTGGCTGTAACCCTTAAATGCGTTGGTAGCGCTATTACCGCCGCATTTAAGGGTCCACCAAATCACGGCCTTGGCGGGGGCAAATCCGCCGCAATTTTGCTATTACCGCTGGTGGGAAAACCACTGGTGGTAATAGCGTAAACATTCTCCATTGGGCCCATTGGGGAATGGGGAATTCCCGAATGGGCCCAAAGGGGAATGGGAACTTACCGTTCCTCCAAACCTGTGATCGGCGCTAATAGCCTCGGGGGTTTAGCGATAGGGCTAATAGCCCCGCTGTAATACCGCCAGGGTTAGCGCCCAACTCGTGATGAGGCCCAATGTGTTATTAAGTAGCAACGCCTCCTTAATAAACAGGGCGATTTGTATGCATCGTCTTGGGTTGGGTGTGGGAGACATTACGTTTATGCAGACATCACATGTGTATTTTCTTGTCAGCCTATCTCCTAATATTTAGTTTTGGACGATTAGTGTCACAGTCCCCAATTGACAATGATTGTCATGTACACTGTAGAAGTCTAAGAAGCTTGGCTTGACCAAGTGCTGCCTAGCAAACATCACGTGGTGTGTATATGCCATGTCCCTTGATGGGACATGACAGTGGTTTTCGTTTCTGGGTATACTTTTTCTTCACCCTGTGCCTGCAAAAATGCAATCACAGACAGGGGCAAGAACAACTGGTAGCCTGAAACGAATACAAGCTCAATGGAGCTGCTTACATTTTATTTCCATAGGTCCCTATGCACACAAACCTGGGCAATGTGTCCTTCCACAATGTGTATCCATACCAATGAGAATAATGGGTCCTTTGTTAAAAGGTGCATTCCCACTCTCCGAATGACAATGGCTGAGTAGAATGCATCTTGCACTAAATTGGACTAAATTATAAAATAAAAAAGTATTCTCCATGCCATTTTGAATATTTTAGAGTACGGGTGTAAATCCAGCATTAACATATGGGGGCACATGCTTTCCATACAGCCAATCCCAAAAACAATCGTAAATGGCACCTGCCAGGTCTGAGCGTGGAGGACATTATTCATTTGAAACCGCATGCATTCTGCCCAGCTTTTGCAAATATTGGTGGTATTCCATACGAATTCAAGCTTCTCCGGAAATGCAATGCAGGTGGAAAGGCGTGCAGATTTGCTGCACGAGGTCGAAGAGGTCTGTACGTTTCACACCCAGTGACTAATTCATGAAACACGGTTGGAAGAGTAAAAAGAAAGGGGTTATATTCTCACATGTATACTCTATGAAATGTGCACTCTTCACTGACAAGGGCAACTCCTGCGCCAGTCAACTTGGCACAGAGGGTGATCCCGGGCCCTCCTGCCAGGTACTGCTCACTTGACGAACGCTACTATTCCCGAGCACCACGCTGCAGAAAATCTTTATATCCGGCCAGTGGAGGTGACAGCCTTCTCGGGCAGATGAATAAGGGCTTGGCTTGCGCAGACAGTAATCGACTAATGCTGTAAAATAAAACTGATGCTCTACTTACTTACATAAAGCCAATAAAAGGGAACTGCAAGATCAAAATGAGAGTGAGTGCACGCACCATGTAAGAAAAGATAACATCCTTACCTATCATGCTGAAATAAAATGGCTGCCCTGGGTAAACACACACAGACTGGAGTACCACCCACATCATACTGACATCACTCACTGCACAGCCAATCTGGTGCTCCTTACATCAACAACACTGGACCAATCCCCCATAAGTCACTAGATGTACATTTTTAGAGCCATTTTAAACCAAACCATAACTTTTACACTACCTTGTTTATTTTTAATAAAAATACTGTGAAATGTGTGACATAACTTGAAACTTGCAATACATATATTTTAAAGCATCAATCAAGTCAAATAACCTTTAAACAACATTAACAGATGGCCACCGCCATTTTGGTAGTAAAACTGGATGACAAATTCACCCCACAGTACCAATTCATCCAAAGAATGCAAAAAGATTTGTGGTTCGAGCGAAGATGGGTGTGAATGGGAGGAAAATCCTGTAGATTTTGCTTAGCAATGGACGATAAATGTGTGGGACACAACTCCAAGCTACATAAATCCATCCTCATATGTCATCTGCTTTGAAAAGCATTACAAGCCTACATTCAAAGCCCCTATTTCAAACTCTTATGTTAAAGCTCTTATTTTAATGACAATAGTTTCGACTTTATAGGTAGCGCTTTCAGCACCGCCTAATAGCCAATACTAATAGCACTATTTTTAATGATAAAATTGGGAGTCTTCTGACTAAATCGGGAGGGTTAGCATGTATGGGGGGTGGTCCAGGCATGGGTGGGTCAGTTGTTAGAGGTGTAGAGTTGTATTGCTTGGAGGGAGTTTGCAATGCTTTGCATTGATGGTGCAGATCAGAAGTAACCTGAGCTCTACACTCTGAGCTCTCAATGCATGCAGTGTGTGTGTGCAGTGGTCAGGGCATGGGTACGTTAGTTATTGTTAGAGGTGTAGAGTTGTATTGTTGGGAGCAAGAATGTGCTGCTTTGCTTTGATGGTGCAGATCGGAAGTGCCCTGCACCCTACGTGAGTGCCAGCTTTCTAGGTATGATATGTAAGGGGAATTGAGGGCTCTAAGCACAGAGTGCTTACAGTGTGGGCGTGCAATGGTCAGGGCATCGGTGTGTCAGTCGTTGCTCGAGGTATAGGATTGTATTGTTTGAGTCTGAGGAGAGGCTCTTTTAAACGTTACTTTGTGTTTGTGTATGGTGAGTAAATTAAGGGTTTATTTGTTAGGGTCAGGGGTTGGTCCTACAGGTTTTCCCTATCGGACGCAAGCATATAGCACTACCATTAATTCTGTTGTGCTGAGTGGTGTTGAGCTTCTTCAAGGTTGGCTCATGTCCTGTGTTGCTTTTTTCATATAAAAAAGAACTGGATTTCTCTTAGAGTTTAATGGCATCGGAAGGTATAGTCATCTTTCTCCATTCCACCTGTTGATTTGGAAGTACAGGTGGGGATGGCCAAGGGTGAGAAGGAGGAATGAGGCATGAGGGCAAGGGGTGAAGAGTGAGGGCTGAGGAGTGAGTAGGGGACCAATGAGTGAGAAGAACAAGCGAGGAGCAGGAGAGTGAAGGAGAAGTGAGGAGCAAGGAGGAGGAGGGAGGGGAAGGAAGGAGGATGGCCTAAAGTATTACTATATAACCATCACTTTCAGAGGACGCTCCTCTTTTTCTTGTTGAGTGTCTGCCTTCCTCAGATTCTGCAGGTGGCAGTCACGTTGCACTGTTGTCTGCTGCACATACCCTCCCACCCACATTGGGCAATCGCTGAGGCTTAGTGGCCATGTGTACTCAGATTAGCCTCTGGGTCCTAGTGCATGCAGCGTGGCGTCCATCTTGCTTGAAGACATTTCAATTCATTGCAGGTGTTTATTACTGAAGGGGCGGCGGGCACCAGATGCGTGCTGTGAAATTGCGTGTGGGCCAGGAGACTGACCGTGGCTGTGGGCAGTGTTAGCTGGTAATAACAAGTGGGTTGGTTGAGGTGTCTGCAATTACAGCGCAGTCCCCGCGGGGATGAAAGGAGTTTGATACATACAGCCCCTTACCACCCACCTCGTCGAAACATTTCTTTGTTGCATCTGCTTGCATGCAGCAATGCAATACATAACATATCTGTAGCACTTTGCATTGCGTCTCTTAACACTCCGTTAAGACACTATTGTCCGATTTGTCATATACTATCGACCATACTTCCCTCCTTCTCAAGGAACTGGCCAAGTCGTTTAGAAACATTTCCTGAACAGGCCGATGTCATCGAATGGCGGCCTGTCAGGGAACTACGCATGCGTTTACGGCGTACTGCGCAGGCAGGAAGAGGCATTGGACTGTGATGTAAGGAGCAGGTTTGGGAAGGGGCAGGGATGTGTTTAGGTGTGTGCGTCAGGTGCCTGTGTGTATGTATGTTATCAGTAATGAGGGTTGGTCAGGGGAATTAGAGGTCGGGGGATGAGGTGGCAGGCTTGACCCCTGACCAATACACATCTGGGCATTGGGGAGGAAGGGCAGGGAGGATACGGGAGTTGGGGGGTGTCGCCCACATTAGGGAAGTGTACGGAAGGGTGCGCTCCAAAGGGGAAGATGTTTCCCTGCAGTGCCGAAATTGGACCTGGTCAACCGGGCTTTGGTGAAATTGTCCTCTGGGGAAACATTGTAGATCCCCTTCTCACAATCCTTATTTACTGAAGTGCCCATTAATTGGAGACAGAATTTGGCAAAGCCCTTCACTGAAACTGGATTTGGACTCTTTCCCTTACATCGTGGCAAACCGTTCCGTCCTTTTCTGCTCTACTTCCTTTTTTGTTTTGTCTCCTTGAGGTGTGGCTTAGCAAGAGCCCAGGCTTAATGCTGGTGCTTTCTTTCACAGTCAAAAGATCCTCCTCCAACAAGGGGGTTCCCATTAAGTCACTTTTTGGGGGTGGCAATTCATGGGGCCCACTAGAACCAGTCTGAGGCCTATCCATGCTGGTCGCCTGCATGGGTTTGCGGTTGTAGCCGGTGACCTCACAGTGGTACATGCCATGCTTGTGCACGCATTACCCCACCATAGTTGGGAGTTAATGAGTGAGGAGGTGTTACAGGGCCTGTGGTAGCCTCCCTGTCGTTATGGTTAAGTTGCTCAACTCATAGGGAGAGCACTTTTTGGGTGGCTAACAACTTTGCCCACCCCTCAACAAATCCTCATGAAACATTGAAAAAAAAGTATATGACCCCGTCAGTTTGCTTCTACGTTTGGTGAGGCTTCGTCTAGGAGGGGCAAAGTAATACGGGGTCCCAAAATGTGTGTTTTCCCATAGATGCAATGGAAAAAAAATGTTACTCATGTCTACAGCCCAAACCGGTGGACAGATTTTCCGAAAATTTACGGCAGGAGTGGCAGCTTGGTCCCAAAAGAGTGCTTTTGTAAACTTGGTGTCAATCTGTCCAGTAGTTCTTTTTAAAACGACCAAAAAGTAGGTAAAAACAAATTAGTGATATCTGGGTTCAGTCCGCGGACCCACTTCCCTATTTGGTCCGATTGGCCTAGAGGGTGACGTGATGTCCGCGGACATCGGATGCGGCCGCTGATTGGTCAATATAAAACGTGAAGTGCAGATTTTCGGAAACACAAAACATGTTGGATTTTCAGAAAGCACCCGTTGTACACGAACATTGTGGTAAAAACATGTTAAAAAATACAACATTGCACTTGTCAAACTAATGAAACAATCTCTGGGAGTCTGAGGGGTGATGAGGATGGGATGGATATGGCTTTAAAAAGCCAAAAAGCATTTTTTTTTCTTCCCCGATGTCCGCAAACAGTCCGGGGCAGTCCTGTGATGTTCACAAGCATATTTGATGCTCGGGGCATCAATGCTTATTTGTGCTTTACACGGTTTGTGAACAGCAGTTTTCAGATGGCTTATAAATTTGGCGCCACTCAGTGAAACTGCATGGAATTTTAGAATTTCATTCTAGACCGGACCTGATTCTGAATGGTTTTAAAAAGTGTGGTGTGGTTTTGTCAAAAGGGAACAAAATTAGAGGGGGTGTGCCAAAATATTGTAAAGGCTTATACATATGGTGCCATTAATCTGCACAAATGTTTGTAAAAAGATTTTAGAACCAGATCAAAATGTTTTTTCAAAGTTTTGTGTGATTTTGTCAAGAGGGGGCAAAATTAGAGGAGGGTCTAAAATATTGTAAAGGCTTATAAATGTGATGCCATTTGACGAATCTGCACACAAGTTTGCACAATGATTTTAGATCTACATATAAATGTTTTTGCAAAGTTTGATGGGATTTTGTCAGGAGAGGCTAGATTCGAGGGGGGTCTCAAAATGTTTAGATGGCCTATAACTTTGTTGCCGTTTGACGAATGTGGACAAAGGTTTTCAGAAAGATTAGAGATCCAACCTTGAATGGATTTTGTCAAGTGGGGGCTATGTTAAATGACTATTGTATGTATGTATATTTTGACACTTTAAAAAAAAAAAAACATGGGCGGATTTCCAGCAAACTATGTGAGGAGCATTGGAAAGGTCCTGAAAACACGGTTTTGCAAATGTGTCCGTGTTTTATTTTTTGACAAGTGTCATAATGTAGGTACAAAAAATAGTGATGTACCTTTGGTGACTAAGGTATAGCCTAGGGCCATGGGCAGTGGCCAGATTGTCAGGGCCATGGCATAAGGTCGTAACCCAGACAATCTGGCTACTGGCCATGACCACGAGTGACAACCAATGGGGATAAAGTGGTCTATGTGGTAAAATTGGGATAGGTTTGAAAGGGAAAAAAATGTGCTTGTGCTAATATGGTCATAGGGGTCTTCTGCAGTTCTGCATAGAAACGGAAGAGGGTCTCAATACGGAGCCCCGCCTTCCCTTTCAATGGTGGCCATCTTGGAAAAGGATTTCCCTTATTACAGTGGGACGGACGTCATGTGCGTTTCCGTTGTAGGAAGAAAAAAACTTTTTTTTAGCACCCCGGTTACCGCTTTGACAACCCAGGGTGCTAATGGCCTTCATCCCTCATTGTAGGAGCTGGAATGGGGGATAACGGTACGTGGCCCTCGTTATCACCCTCGTTTCACTTGGGCCGATAGCTTGGGATGGCAGGTCGTTATCCCCAGTTCCAGTCCCTGGAACGGGGATGAACACCACATTATTACCATGGCATACCACAACATGCTAATGGAAATGTTGGAAAATCTTTTTGAGTCTATGTACTTTACTGAGAAATGTAAAGTAGATCGAGTCTATGAGCTTTTTTTTAGTACCATTCTTTTTTTTTTTTTGCAGGAGAGGTTAGACATGAGGTGAGGCGGGAAATGAGGGAAGAGGCACCAATCACTAATATGGAGGGGCAGGGAGACAGGAGAAGATGCTGCGTGTGTGTTACATCTAAGGTAGGGGGCAGTGTTTCTCATGCTCCTTGAATACAGATTCAAAAGCACTTCGAAATTGCTCCTCCCTGCAGAGTGATGTGTAGCAGTACATAAAGAGGACTGTTGTCGTCAAATGATATGGATCAACAGCCTATTTTATTGCTTGCAAGCTGGTGGGATTGTGTGTCCCACAGAAGTAGGCTTTGTGGTTACAGTACTGGTTGAGGAAGATGAGGTGGAGGAACACAGTCTACTACTTGCTAAGAAAGGAACAACCTTTCTGAGAGCATTGCGGTGGTTGGATTTGGTGTGGTGGTGCATTGAGGCTGTCCCATAAGAGTACTGTCTAGGTAGTCCGCGACTGAGTACAACATTGCACCGAGTGCATTTCACTTTGGTAGCTTTAGCCTTTGGTACATTCCCAACAGTGGTAAAGTACTGCCCACCCATGATTCCCTCTTGGTGCGAGAGGTAGTGTAAGGAACTCATGGTGGCAACAGTAAAGACTGACACAAGTGATCACAGTTCAAGGGTGTTTATTGAACTTTATAATGGGTGAGATAAACGCCTAATCTATACCGAAATCTAAGATGGGAGCAAGCTGCGGCCACCAAATTATAATAAGGCTGTTCTAGTGATGTCTTCTCTGAGGTCTATGCTAAAAAAACTATTTCCAATCCTTACCACTAAATTACATAAAGAGCGTGGGATAATGTTTACCAGAAAAGAAAGAAGTGTCCACCAAATGATAAGTCACGATGGCATGGCCGGGTCTGCCTTTTCCACGTTTGAAGCACAGGACAAGGCAGGAACCTTGAGCACAGCACATTCCTTGGCCTCATCAGTACGAGGTTCACAGTTCAGTTCATCGATATCAAAAACCTTCAGAGGCTATGTCTCCTTCGTGCAAAAGTCTTTTGCTTTAGAAGGCCTGTGGTGTTTCACAATAACAAACAAATGAAAGGTTCTCTTGTTGATCTTGCAACTCGGGTGATGCTCTCTAGGATTCTTCTTGCAGTGTGGCCCTCCCTCCATCGGGTTCACTTCAGCCTTTCTTTAACACAGTGCATGTATTTTAACACATTTAATACATTGCTCATTTTATCAGATAGCAAGGTTTTCCTTCTCCTGGCTTTCTCTTGGCATCCCTCTGTCAGGTTCACACTTGCCACAATTCACAGTTCACAACCTTATTGGAAAGCGGGGTTCCCTTCCGCTAGCTTTCCTTTGGCAATGGGTCTGAGATTTTCAATTGTTTATGAGATTTGCCCTCATAGGACCACTCTTATGCCTCATGCCTCCATTTCCTAGGGCTTTCTGGTGCTTTTAGTTTCAAAACAGGTCCTGGTCAGAGTCTTTTGAATGATACCCCTCTGCACCTGGACTTCATCTGTCCTTTCTTTAAAGTTCAAAACATACACACAAGCTTTTTATCTTGCAAATTCCTTGCGTTTCATTAATGTTGCTACTTGCAACCTAGGGCTCAACACAGTTTGGTTTGCTACCAGCTTCCTCCGACTCACTGGCTGTGCTAAACCCATTGGCTTCTTTGATCTCTGGAGTCAAGGATAGTGCCACGGTAGCCAGCGTGCTTCTCCACCTGCGTTATCAATGCGAGAGCCCCCCATGTATCATTGTTGTCTGCTGCACCGCACGCCAGCTGTAACTCCCTGTCTAATGATTTCTCTTTCGGAGGTTTCGCAGACATGAGTTGAAAAGGACAAGGTCAATTCCCCCTTCATTGTCCTTCCAGGTCTCACCGCCTTTATTCTCTATTTGAACTGCCGGTTTGATGTATCTGTTTCCTCGTGCGTTGCTCAACATGTGCTTTTGTGTTCTGCCTTTTATCCCTGTGGTTAAGTTAAAGACCATCGGGTGTGCTTGGATACTGTCAATTGCCTACTCTGCCTGACTAGTATTGTTGGGACATGTCAGGTAAACCTCTCTGGTGTTACTCCATTGTCTGTTACAGTGTAAGAAAGTGTTTGTGTGGGAAGGTGGGGGGAGGGAGAGCTTCTACATATCCTACTGGGTAGGATGGGGAAAAGGGGTTGCAGGGAAGGGAATACCACATCTCACCCCTCGGTGTCCCACCTCCACTTAAATTACCATAACTGGTTAATTTCTGAGGTTTTTCATCTTTTTACCTGTAACCATAACGTCCCTTTAACAATGTTTTTTCATTGAATTTCATGTTTTTATTAGTGCAACTTAGCCATAACGTCCCCTAAAATTAAAAGGTTTATTTTGCAAAACAAACCTACTTCTTGGCTCAGTGGGGTCAGGGGGATTCTAAGAGAGGGGTGTTATATAAGGGTTGTCATCCAGAGTAAACAAACTGGACATAAAAATACATCAATAAGGGCTTCGATCAGCATCCCAGACTAGGCATTGACTTAGCTGTAGTGTTGAATTGAAGTCGCTTGCAAAGTGGGGGCTCGTCCGGGATATTCTGGGTTAGATTTACCACTTGTGCAGCTTAATACAGTGTGCCAACTGACCGTATACACATATCCGTTTAGATCACCACGCTGTTTTACACTGTGAAAGCACCCCTCAAAGGAACGCTCTAAGGAAACGGTCTGTTTTGCAAAATAATATACAAACTTCTGTAAGTCAGGAAGGAACTCAAATTCCAGAATGACGGCACTGGTAGACATCAAAATAGCCAGAGAGCACTTCTTACATAAGCTATTTGTGAGCGGTGAATGGACTGAGCAGGGCCAGGATGCGTGGTTGCAGGCAATCACACAACAGGTCACTGCAACTGGGTTAGATAACTGGAGAGATCAGGGTCCCTTACATGTGGCCCTGAGTGAACTATACATGGCTCCTAAAGCTAAAGATGAACACGACAAGATGGTTAGGATAGCGGCATATTTGTATCTATATATGGGAGCCATGCAGGACAAATGTGCTGAAGGCTAAGATCTGGCAAATTGGCAACAGATCGCGTTAGAGAAGGCCCAAGCTGACCTGGTCTCGTCTGAGCAGAGGATGCACAGAAGCCAGGAGTCAGAAAATGAGAGCGGACAGTATTTCATTAAAATCAAAGAGGGCATGTGTATCCTGCAAAAGGAAAAGTCTGACCAGGATACCAGATTTCTGGCATTGCAGAAGGAGTATCAAGAAGGTTTGGACTGCCTACTGCAGAGCCAGAAAAAGCTGGAGCAACAATTAGATTTCAATAGGGTATGTGCTGAGCAGGTAGTTACCCTGCAAAGCCACCTAGATAGGGAAAAGGCAGAGAGCAATAAAATGATCCTGAAAGACCTGGATACCCAGGCAGAGTTTGATCAGGAGCACCAGAAAGCTGGTGCCCTTCAAAGGCAAAGGGACGACCTGTCGGCACAGATGCAGACTCTTAGTCAGGAAAGGGACACCTTAGGCCAGGAAGTCTGCCATTTAAAAAGAAAAACTGAAGAAAATCACTTGGCCCTCCAGGGGCTGGGTGACCTCCAAAAAGAGCATCAGAACTTGTTAGAGCACACCAGGAGGGTGGAAGAGGCTCTGGCAAGAAAGGAGCAGGCCAGTAGGGATGGGACTCAGGAGGTAACCCTCCTGCAGCAAAGACTGGCCCAGTACTCCAGGACCTATCAGGAGGCACAGAGAGAGAATGAGGCTCTCTGCCAGCACAATGATAGGCTCCAGCAACAGGTAGCCATGCAGGAGACACTGATGGAGTCTAGTAAGGCCTTAACTGAGGAACTGAACGCGCAGGCTCTTGCACTGCAACAGGGATCAGGGGCTGATAGAGATGAGGTTCGCTGGGAAAGGGAAACGCCTGAGCATAACCTCAGGAGCCCTAGTACCAGAGGCCTTCATCTCTCCCAGTCCCTGGACTCTGCCACCCCCATGTCCCCTGGCCCACATGAGCACAGGGCCACAGGGATGGCAGATTACTATCCAGCCAAAAGTATGGGGCTCATAGGCCAGTACCACCCAGGAATGGATGGGCGGGCATCGGGTATGGGCACCTAAGTACAGTGCAATTTAGTGGGGAACCCCAGGAGAGTAGGCCCACTAAGGGCATCCTGAAAACCTCTGCCCAGTTAGGTCAGTGGGGGGGTACCCATCAAATCCTGGTAGCAAGGAGGGATCTGAAGACTCCTCTGAGCGTCACAGGTCACAGGAGACTGGGTCCCACATTCTGCCAGCTATTCCCAGGCTCGCAGAATCCGGGAAAACCTGGAAAATCAGGCGGGCACCTCTGGGAGCAGTGCTTCTGAATCAGAGGATGAATGGACCAGGGTTACCCGAACCAAAAAGGCCAATAAGGTGAAAGGGGCCTTACTTAAGGACCCCTTAAAACAGATTAAGGCAATCAGGAGTGTCATCACGCCTTATCATAAGAACGCAAAGTATTCTGTTTGTGTACACTTGGAGCTCCATGAGCAAATGATGGAGACTTTCCATTTGAAGGACAGCAGTAGCTGCATCCAGTACGTCAAATGGACATTCTCCCCTGTATACTCCAGTTTCTTTGCGGGGCTGGAGGACCAAAACCATTCAAGATGGTCCACATATAGGGCGGCCATCTTTAAACATTTTTCTGTACATAGAAATCCCAAAGAGGCTCGCAAGGCAGCCTACAATTTGCAATGTGGGGAGGATCAGGCCCCACAAAAAAATGTGTGCAAGAATTGAAGCGTGCCTTTGCGCAGACCACCAGAAGGGTGCGCACGGACAGCAGAGAATTCATCAACACATTTTTCTATGCTCTTCCTAAGTACATAATGACCCAGCTCATGAGAGATTTTCACGAGAAAAGATCTTTAGACTGGGTCATTGAGCAAGCCACCCGGATCTATGAGGTGCAGAAGCCCATAGAAAATAAAAGTAATGCGCAGAAAAACCCCAAAACCAACAGCACCCCTGCTGCTGCCAAGGTGGCGGAGGTAAAGGTTGCCCCCGTTGTAGATTTGGAGATGGGTGGGCCTAAAAACCTGCCTGCGCAGAATAACTCTAACACCAGAAGACCCTCGGACCAGTCACAGACAGGGAGTCAAGGAGGTAGTCCCACAAATGGGGTCCCTCGCTCCCCTGATTATGTAAGTCCCTGTTACAAGGGAAACCGACCCATCCTGGGTTATGTGTGGACTCCTCCAGACCAAGGGGGGGATCCAGCCAAGCGCCTAACCCGGGGAACTTCCCTCCTAACTTCCCCCAGGAGGGCAGAAATTCACCAAATCCTGGGCAGAACTTTTTCCCCAGGTATCCACCCAATTTCCAACCCCAAAACCATACATTCTTCTTTCCCTAATTCCCTGAGCCCAGACAACCTAATCCGGGAGAGGGGAGGCCAAGGGTGGAGGGGTACCCAAATCTTCCCAACCCGGGGTATTACCAGAGAAGGGATAGCTACCCTTCCCGGGATCAGCCCAGGGGAGTAAATAGAGCCCGGTATCAGCCTGAGCGGGTTTCACAACTTGAGCGCCAGGTCCAAAACATGGCACGGGATCTGGGTCACATGCTGAGGGCGCAACAGAACCCTCAGATGGGCATGCCGTCACAGAACGCCCCAAACTCTAACCTGGTGCTCCAGAACAATGACGGGGGCAGCACCCTGACAACCCACCGGTTCCCAGGGAGGAGACACAAGGGGAAGAGGGGTGTAAAGCCTTGGAGGAAGCTTCCTTCCCAACTTGTAAACAGCCCCTGGAAAACCAGGAACCGGAAACAAAATCTCCTGCCCCTGAAAGTCTGCCTCCCAAGGAGCAGAGGGGGGTAGGAGTACCCAAACAGACCCACTTTGTGGAGGAGGTAAAGGTCTTCCAATTTGAGGGAAGGGATCCCAAGAGGATCCTGGGGAAAGGATCTTCTCCTTCAGAGATGGGGGAACTCCTCCCAAGGAAAAATGGCTCCCAAGAGATTCCAATCCAGACTGGGTAGATGTGGGGATTGAGCTGTCGCTGCCCATTATCCTATCCCAGAACCGACAAAACCAAAAACCCCTGGTTCAAACCCATCTTGGTGACTGCCTCCCAAAAGGCAGGGGCGGCCCAGAACCGGAACCAGGGAAACCTAAAACCGAATCAATAGACTGGGTAGATGTGGGGATTGAGCTGTCGCCGCCCATCATTCTATCCCAGAACCAACAATACCAAAATCCCATGGGTCAAACCCATCCTGATGACTGCCTCCAAAAAGGGGGAGGGGGGCGGCCCAGAACCCGAAACCATTTCCAGTTGCCAACTTTTTCTTTCAGATTCCCCAGGCTCTCCACAGAATTCTGCCCAAATCTCTTCGCTAGCAATGTCCAAAACCAGAAAATTAGCCCACCAGTTGTCAAAAATGTGCATTATCTGTGCCCCCTTGAGGAGAAGGAGGGATGATACTATGCCCCGGTACAAGTACATGGGCAGGGTACAATTTCGGCACTGGTGGACACTGGATCCCAAGCTACCCTTCTGTCCAGAAGGGCCTTTGATGAACTGAATTCAGGTAGGGGGGAGAAGTACCAAATTCCCCTCACCTCTCTTCCTGGACAACTCCAGAACTTTGACGGGAAGGAAATTCCAGTCGAGGGGACTGCAGATTTGGACATCAAAATTGGGTGACACAAGGTGGAACACCCGGTCATAGTAGTGACTCCAGAGGGCACCCCTTGTTTACTAGGGAATGACCTCCTGAGAAGGTTGTCACCCCTATTAGATTGCGTAAACAAGGTCCTCTGGACCCAGACTAGCCGACCAATAAAATTAAAACAGAGTGTCAACCATGTTAGTTTAAACGGCACCTGCCACATGGTTGAACAAAAATCTGACCAAGTAGAATTTCACTTCCAGAACAACCAAATTCCAGACGTGACATTAATAGCAGTAGGACAACAGACCGGTGATGGGGGGTCCTCTCTATTTCTGAAAATCAACCTTCCTTCCAGTTTAAGGTGGTATTCCACACTGGAAGGAAACACTCTGAAATTCTTTACCAATCCACAATCAGACACTCCCACTCCTATAGTCCAGAAATATGTAAAATCAGCTCACAGCCTGGCTGATATTCAGCAGATTGGAGAGCAGTTGTTCATCCCTGTTCAGTTAAATGATGGGAAGGACTCTGTTCTCGCTCGAGTGTGTGTGAACAACGGTAAGAGCTTCATCAGCGAATCCATGTTCCGCCAACTCCCAATAGATCCAGCCATTCCCACATTCAAACTGATAGACTAATGGGAAATGGACCTGGAAGCACCCAATTCCAAACATCTCCTGCCAAGCAGGTGTATGCTCAAAATCTCCATTGGCAACAAGAGCATAGTCCATAATTGTTGGGTCGTGCGAGACGTCACTGCCGTCTTTTACTTAGGCAGTGACATTCTCAATCGCTTTGCCATTAATTTGGACCTAATAAACTTCAAAGCTTGGTCCCGATTAGTGGATAATCCCATGGGCTTTGATGATTCAGAAAAAGCATTTAGGTCAGCTCAATTGCTACCTTATGCAGTTGAAATTCAAATTAAAGGGGAAGTCACCATCCCAGAAAGGACCCGACAATTCTCCCTGGAAGTGAAAGTTAAAAGAGGACAAACATTGAAAAACCCTGATGCTTATATTCATCTAAATGCTTCTCTCCAACAGCAAGGGTTGGGGGTAAACCCAACTCCATTAGTCAACATAGAACATGACACCATTCTAATAGAGGTGGATAACAGCGACTTAAAGAGTATTACTCTAGCCGCAGGCACCATTATTGGAATGGCAGTTGATGACCGACATTTCTCCATTGATTTAGGAAATTAACTGTTAGGACCAATCCCCAAGGACTGTGTTGACAGTGACAGTGATGACAATACAACACCAGACAGGATCTTTACCCGGCATGGGGGGAACTTCCTGGTGTACACTTCTTGCCCTTATGGTAAGGAAGACATGACTTGTGACTTCAGAAGGGATGAGGTGATTTTCCAGGTCCATGAGGGCTGCCTTTCCCACCTGAAGCCTCCAGTCCAAATGAGCACTCTGACCAGGGACTTCTCCACCCAGCTGGAGGAGGCCGCTGAGATAGCAAAACCAGAAGTCTTTCCAGGCTTCGGGCAGATGGTGGAAGAGAGAGTCAACCTACCTGATGCCTGCGTGACTCTGGAACAGAAGCAAAAGTTGAAACAAGTTTTCTTGGATTACCAAGATCTCTTTGCGGTAGACTCATGTGACTGTGGTCGCACCGACATCCACACAACAAAAATGCCCATGGACCCTGGCATGACTCCAGTGTTTGTGAAGCAATATCATTTGCCTCTCGCATCCATGGAGTCCCTTACTGAAATAATTAAGAACCTTGAGTCCCGGGGAATAATCCGTCCAGTCCACAGCACTTTCAATAATCCGGTGCTGGGAATATTGAAGCCAAACGGCAAGTGGAGACTCTCCGCCGACCTTAGGGAGCTCAACAAACGGGTCCATACTTCCCGATGGCCTCTGCCCTACATTGACCAAGGGCTGGCCCAGATCCAGGGGTCACAGGTATTCACTGCAATAGACCTGACCAATGGATACTGGACCATGCCTGTCAGTAGGGAGGACCAATACAAACTGGCTTTTACCTTTGGGGGCCAGCAGTACACATGGACCCGGACTCCCTTTGGATACCTCAACTCCGGCAATTAATTCAACATTTTCTTACATAAGGCCATGCCCGACCTAGGTGCGAGGGGTAACCTGGCTTATGTAGATGATGTCCTCATCAAAAGTTCATCTGTGGAGGAACACATAGCGGAGATCCGTTATGTTCTGACACAGTTGAGGGCCGCTGGAGCAAAACTTTCCTTTCAGAAAGCACAGTGGTGTAGAACCCGTGTTAATTTCTTGGGGCATGAGATTACTCCTCAGGGTCTCTGTCCCCAGGAAAAGAAAGTGGAAGCACTTCAGAAACTGAAAGACCCCACAACTCTGCGGGAACTAAGGAGCCTCCTTGGACTGACTAATTACAGCAGAAAGTTAATTGAAGGCTACGCAGAGATCACTAGACCCCTGATTCATCTCTTGAAGAGGGGGGTCAAGTGGGAATGGGGTCCAGAACAATCCGAGGCAGTAAGACAACTCAAAAGAAGCCTCTCACAAGCGCCTTGCCTAGCTTACCCTGTCAGAAACAAGGAGTTCTTCCTGGAGAAGGGGTTCTCTAATACGTGCTTCACGGCAGTATTATACCAAAAGCATGACAAGGTCAATAAAGTAATCTCCTATGCGAGCAAAACGTTATCCTCTGTGGAGAAAAAATTCAACAACTGTGAGAAGGCACTCCTGGCAACGGTGTGGGCATTGAAGAATTACCGCCCGTTCATCCAGGGGGAACACATCATAGTGGAGTCTCCACACCAGCCTCTGCAATATCTCCAAAGTGACAGAATCCAGGCCAGAAATGTAAGTAATTCCCGAATTACTTCCTGGATTCTGTCAATGCAAGGCTTTCCTGTGGAGGTCAGATATGACCAAAACAAGAAGAGTCCCCTCGCGCAAGGTCTGGCTGACTTGCATGATTGTGCCAGAGAAAACTGTCTCGAGGACGAAAGTCTAAAAATCAAGGACAACATGGAGGCATACCTTAATTCCCCACACAAAGTCTTTGAAGAAGACAAGTGTGAGGGAATGCCCACTGTCTATGTGGATGGATGCTCTTACCACGTTGACAACAACGGGGAGAAAGAACTGGTGGCCGGCGTAGGGAATGCATGGGTGAAGGAGTTTCCAGAACCCTCTGCTGGGTACAAAACTGGTCCCCAAAGTAGTCAGGTGGCAGAGTTGATGGCTGTGCATCAGGCCATCCTCACTGCTGTCCAACATCATCTCCACGAACTGGTCATAATCACAGATTCGGATTATGTACGGAACGGGTTCGTGGAGCACCTGGTCAATTGGAAAACCAGAGGCATGCTATGTGCTAACAACAAACCCTTGAAACATGGGAAGTTAATCCAAAATATTGATGATCTGGTCACATCGAATGGGATGACCATCTACTGGAAGAAGATCAAGGGTCATTCCAAAGTAGAGGGACCAGACAAAACTGGAAATGACTTAGCTGATCAGCTGGCCAAAACCGGGGCCATCCAAGGGGATCTAATAGAGATTGAGTCCCTGTTGGGGGAAATCCAGGTCACTGCTATCACTAGGTCCCAGACAAATGCTCACAATGATCTTTCAAATGCCCAATGAAGCAAGGAGACCCCTGATGCTGATTTGATTACGGCTCAAAAGGGGATCCAATAATTGGTAAGTTTTACGAACACATTGAGGACCCTGAGAACTTTCCCCTGACGGATACCAATTACATTAGGAAGGAAGACCTTAGAGTGTTGATGAAATGTCCAAAGATGTTGTGAATCCAAGACGGTTTGTTGGTAAGGAAATCCCAAGCTGGCCATGATCAGTGGGTGGTTCCTACCTCATTCCAAAGCCTGATGTTGAGTCACGTCCATGATGCGGCCACCGCCGGTCATAGGGGGTTTCATACAACACTGGAAATCTTAAGAGAGGTTGCATACTGGCCACACATGGGGCAGGACCTCAACCAATACTTGAAGGGGTGTCTTGTGTGTGCACAATTTCAGCCAACATCCCTCACACACCGGGCGCCTCTCCAAAAGAGGGGGATGACGCTGCCATGGTCAGATTTGCAAATCGACTTTGTAGGCCCTGTAATTCGCTCGTCTAGAGGAAACAAGTACATGTTGACCGTCACATGCTTGTTTACCAAGTGGGTGGAATGTCTCCCGGCCCCAAATTGCAAGGCAGAAACAGCAGCTGCCCTGATGATTAACCACATCTTTTCCCATTTTGGTCTACCTCAAAGGATTGAGTCAGACAGAGGTAGCCATTTCACCAGCGAGGTAATGACAAAGATGTGGGAGATACTGGGGGTTAAAAGGAAGCTACACATTGCTTACAGGCCAGCTTCTTCTGGAGCAGTAGAGAGATACACCGAACCATTGTGAGCATATTAAAAAAGTTGTGGCAGATTCTGGGCCAAGTTGGGATATCCGATTACCTCTGGTCCTAATGGCCATCAGATGTACCCCTTCATCTGCAACTAAAATGTCGCCATTTGAGTTGATGACCGGGCGCAGGATGGTGCTTCCCCAGCATTTGCTCTACAGGACCCAAGAGCAGACGTTGATAAATGCCTCCACAACTCATGAGTATGTGGAGAATTTAAGGAAACACCTTCAGCATGCTTTTGCCTATGCTCAGCGGAATCTAGAAAGTTCAGCTGATAGCATGAAAATCCACTACGACCTGAAGACCACCAGGAAGGAATATACTGTGGGAGACCGGGTCTATCTATACAATTTCCAAAGGAACCAGGCCAAACAGCGAAAATGTTTGCCTACATGGAAGGGACCGTTTGAAATTATAGACAAAATCTCCTCTGTAGCCTACAAGATCCGCATCCTCAAAGGTAGTTCGGCGGAAGGGGAAGACAAGTGGGTCCATATTAATCAGCTAAAGTGTTGCCATCCCAGGCACACTCTGCAACAACTGGAGGAGTCCTCGGCAACACCAGAGAGGACCGCTCCAGATTAGTTCAGTTCCAACCCTAAAATATCCCCCATTTGGTCTCTAAAATCTTATGATCCTTGAAGGCAACTGTCTTTTAATTATATCTTGTTTTTCAAAATAAGAATGCTATGTCTCTTGATTTATAAAATGTACCTGCCGCCCCACTATATCAATAGTGGGGGAGAAATGTCTACGAATAGGTATTGCCGCTTTTGCTTTATCATCCTAGGAGAGCTGAAACCATGGAGACTGACCAAGGAGAATGATCCGGGGACTGGGAGCAGAGATCCGAGGGGCCTGGGGTACCGCCCAATATTCCCATCAGGACCATCGAGGAGAATCGATCGATCCAACCAGATGGAGGAAAAGATGCTGAACTGTGCCATCTACGGAATTGGAAGAAGATGATGCGGACATACCAGTGCGTTGATCAAAAACATCCTTTGCACCCGACTCCCCCTCGACTCCAAATCAAAGCGCAGTCGGGCGGGGGGTCTTGTCAAAGGTTTTGACCCATGTTGAATCAATAGACTGGGTAGATGTGGGGATGAGCTGTCACCGCCCATTATTCTATCCCAGAACAATATCCCTCAGGGTCAGCCGCTTCTCGAAGCAACGAGCTGGGGGTAGATCTCTCTCCGCGGCAGGGGCCTCCCTCTGGAACAGCCTTCCTGCCTCCCTGAAACTTGAGGAGAACCATCTCCGGTTCCGGAAGCACCTCAAAACCTTCCTCTTTGCCTCTGCTTTCTCTCTCCCTTTCCCCTGCTGAACAGCCAATTATTCCTCACTGATACTGCACTGATTCTGCAACTGGACCACTCTTAACGGCCTGGGTCCTGGGCCCAGCCACTCTCCACTTGCACTGATGCCCTGGAACCCCTCTGCACTGCGGGACTGTCTCTGTATCCCTACAGCCCCCCCCCTTTTCCAGCACTTGTTCTGCACTTACCTTACACTTGCCACCAGTTGGCCCTATTTATTTATTACTTTACGCCACTTACCTTTACTGCACTTCCCCCCCTCCCCTTCCCCTTGCACTTTTCCCCCTCCCCCACCCTTGCACTTGCGCGATCTGAATGACACCTGGCCTAGTAGGATCGTTGTCTGTTTCCCCTTGTTTCCTCCCCTCCCTGCTTCGTCGCGCCTTGAAACACCTGTGTATAGGCGCGTTACAAATGCCATATCATATCATAATAGACTGGGTAGATGTGGGGATGAGCTGTCGCCACCCACATTCACGCCAGAATCCAGGAGAACCGCGCAGTTTGTGCACACCAAAATGGTCACCTAATCTGCCACCCACCAGTGCAAAGAAAGATGGTTCTGTTCAAAATCCGTTTTTATTGATGTCAAAAAGTTGCTAAAATCATGGGCACAAGACCACTCTAAAGATACAACCTTCTTGTGGGGGGTTCCATATCACCACTCTACTGTAAGGATGCCATCAAAACAATGTTAAGCAAGGGTCCTATTCTATCAAGCAAACGACCACTCTATTGAAATGCATTAATTCAAGACAGATCCCAAAAATGGTTGCAGTACCAGCTTTGTCCACAAAACGGCACTAGCGGTCTAAACTCTGACAGGAGAACTGCTACTTCAGAAGCTAATCAGCCTCCTGAGACAGCTGGAAACCTTCAAAGGCCCGCTGGTTAATTAAAACTCTTAACCACCTGCTGTTCCCAGAGACAATCTGAATGCATTAACAAGCCAAGAGGCTGGGAAACCTTCTCACCTCAGAGACCCACACAACAGCCGAGGAGATCACATGGACATGCTAACCAAATGCAGAGTGCCCCCCTGGCCTTCTGACCTCAGCCGACACAATAGACCCTTGCACTTGAATGGGGTATGTTGATTTTCAGTGTGGACTGTAAACAGAGCCCTGCCTGGGAGAGGAGAGACATGTGGCACTCCCAAGTTTCTGGGGGAAGGGACCCAGACACTTTTGTGGAATCATATTGCAGCAAATATATGGTTAAGTTAAACGCTTCTAAAATATTGTATTAAGCTTACAAAAATGTGCAATTTGGAGAACCTCAATCTAAGAAATGTACCCACAATTCAAGACTTGATTCAACTTTGTACCATGTTCTGAGGCAAAACCCTGCTATTTATTGATATTACATACACCGGGTTTATGCTAGAAACCTAGTAAATTACTGGAATGTGTGTAGTAGGAGGGTGTACATTGGTGTAATTTTTGATACAGATTTAACATTGGTAAACCAATTAAAAACAAAATTAAGTTGTCATTTTTTAATGCAAGCCCCCAGGAAGATCAGAGTCGGACAAGCACGGACCATAAGGAATCTGTAAGATGTACATGTAATTTCAACAAATTGTGTATCTGGGAAATATGTATTTGGATCAGAAATAGTTTTGTGTGCACATTGACAAGGGGAGTGTCTTTCTGTAAGCCATAAAGATGACACACAACCCAGCTCCCCAATCAAGGGAGAGAGGAGGACGTGGCCAATGATAGATTGCGACGGGCCGGCTCAGTTATGTCCATGCACACACCCACTTGTAGAACACATAAAAAGAGACTGCTGGGACAGGTAGGGACACTCAATTCCCATTTTCTGCGGAGCACGCTGACAGACGAATTCACATCCAGAACTCCAGAGACCTAGACTGACTCCAGCTAGACAGAGACCAGAACTTAGAACTCTGACTCCACAATTTAAAGCAAAGGCCTAAACCACAAGCTGCGTTCTCTTCAGCAGGCCTCAAAACCAATCAAACTATTCAACAGCCTGGCGAGCTGTTTGAATTCTTTGCCAAGACTTTTTGCAAAAACCTGTAGCAGTATCCAGAAAGCAGTGCTGTATCCGGAACCAGAGAGAACCACAGACCAGACCGTTGTGAGCAGAACCGGTGCCTGACAGACCCAGAGAGCAGAGCTGACCCAGATAGCCGGGACTTCAGAACCACCCGCCGGAAGTCCCGTCCAACCTGACCAGACCTTGACAGCTTATTTCAAAAATATAGTGTGAGTACTCACTGTGCCAAAACCAATCTCTTAGTTTAAAA
Source organism: Ambystoma mexicanum (assembly GCF_040938575.1). NCBI lineage: Eukaryota > Metazoa > Chordata > Amphibia > Caudata > Ambystomatidae > Ambystoma > Ambystoma mexicanum. Next base: position 1,669,814,249 of record NC_090932.1, on the reverse strand, counting down.
TAATCTAATCCAAACTATTTTAACCTATTTAGAACTGCCTCCTAGAATCGTGTCATTCTGTCATCTTTAAACCTGAAAACTGTCATCTGTCATTCTGAGCTTTCAAATCCGAAAAACTACCTTTACTAAATCGGCCGTATCTCCGCAGTCGTTTGTGATAGAAGTGAGATTTAACTTTTATTTTGAAGCTGAGATTCTAAGCTTTCCAACAAGCTCTACTTGCTACTCCTCATACTCCCTCCGTAATTGCGCTCGACGCACGCGACTAAATTTGCCGCGATTTGACATTTTGCTTAAATTCAGCCACGTGTAAAAATATTTGTCCTTGCTTTCCTTTGCCGAAATCTGTTTTCAACCTAATAACCATCCCTGAATCATTGATAGGGCTGTCCTGAACTGATTCAAAGTATCTATCACCTACCCTGAACCTCCTATAGGGAATTGAAAGCATTTTTTGCATATTTTTCACTTAATTGCAACCACATCAAAGTATATTGCCTGTGTTTAAAACTCCTACCTGTTTTCCTCTAAGCTTGCTAGAGGGGGAACTGAATTATATTTGATTGCATTCCTGAGAACTGCGTGCTTTCCTCCCATCTCTTTATCTTGCATAAAGGAGGGTGGGGGGGTGAAATGTCAAAGAAAAGTGATTACATTGTCTTTTGTTGAAGTCATATCAAGTTTATTTTCTGTACTGCATTTTCATTCATCATTGCATTGTCCTTGAAGCCATAAAAGCATTCTCAGCTACTTTATCCTCTCTATATCACTTCTAAGCCATCAAAAGAGTGTACCACTGTAACATTATCCATTGTTGACCACTATCATCTTCACAAGTGTGCTATCAAATATTAATTTACTATAAATGTGTGATTGAGGTTCTGAGGAAAGGGACAAAAGCAACAATACTGCTTAGTAGCTTCAGCTGGTAGTGTAACTTCTTCAACACGTCCATAACGTGAGAACATATGGACAGGGTGGAGGGAAAGATAACACCAAAAAAAAAATTCTCACCGGAAGGTGTAGGTGCAGGACCCAAAGAGGACAACTGGAGTGAAATAGGGAAAACAGTAGCAAGGGTCTAATCAAAATTGTATCAGTCTTACTGGCATTAAGGCACACACTGTCGGCTGCCCACCATTCCTAAATCACACATACATAGTCAGCAATAAGCGAGAGAGGAAAGGATGCAGCACACAGCTTGAAGCTTGTCATCCGTGTAACACTTAAAGTTAGATAGCCATCTAGACATTAGGTGCACTACAGGTGCCAAGTAAAGGTTGAAGACCAAGGATAAAATATACGGTCCTTGGTCTTTAGGTTAATGATAAGTCTCACAGTCTCAATTCCAATTACCTGCAGTGGGCTGGGAAAGAAAGTGGGAACATTGAAGAGGATGTTGCAGTAGGACAGCCTACAAAGTACCATTGCTCTACACACATTCAGCTTCTAGGTAGAGAGGAGGACGATGAGAATGGGATAAGCACAATAGTCTTGCAACAATATTGAATGGACACATACATATGTTCATTGCAGGAACAGGGTCTTCAAAGGGGAGTCTGCAGACACCAGATTTCCAAAATTATGACGCACCTCATGCTTTTCATCATCCAATCAGTGCGTCTGATGTCTGAAGAGGCAAGTCAGTTTGCGAACCAAACCCAGATATCGCTAATTCTCTTTGGACTACTTTTTGGTCATTTTAAAAGAAACTACTGCACAGATGTACAACAAATTTACAATTTCAGGACCAAGCCGTCGATCCTGCCTCAAATTTGGTGAAAATCTGTCCAGCGGTTTGGGGTATAGACGTGAGCAACATGTTTTTTACATTGCATCTATGGGGAAAAACCACACATTTTGGGACACCATTATAACTTTGCCCCCCCCCCTGCCCCCCTTAATGAAACTTCACCAATCTTCAAAGGATCCATCTGACACAGCCATATACTTTTTTTGCAAAGTTTTGCAAGGATTCTTTCAGGGTTGCAAAGTTATAAGCCACCCAAAAAGTGCTCTTCCTATGGGTTGACCAACTTAACCATAACTACAGGGCCTTACTGCAGGCCCTGTAATATATACATATCATCAAAGGAAACAGAATGAACTCTGGATACTGGACATCTGAATAGCGGCATACCCAGAAGCCAAGCTCAGGAAGTGGTGCAGGACAGGGCAAAGCTCTGAGCAAGACTAGGAAGGGCACCAAGGAACCATGAAGACAAAGGTTTCTTCAGGCCATGCAAAGTGGGGCTTGCTGGCAGTTCCTGGAGAAGGTGGCTCTATGCTTGCGCACTACTAATGGGGAAAGAACTACTTTCTCTACTATCAGCCTGGTAGGGTGGACATACAAGGACTTTCTTGTCTGCCTGGCATGTAAGTGTTGGACAAATCGTTCATAAATAGAAGTCCATCATTATCCTGGTATTTAAAGACTTAGTCAAGGATTTTAAATCGCTTGGCCATCGGTGTAGTTAGGCTGCTGTGGAAGATTTTGCAGCAGTTTAGATGTGCTTTGCTACTTATAACAAAGTGGGATTTTGAGCAGGACTTTGAGGTATTGACGTGCAAAGTTTTCTTCCACCAGTTGAATTCTATGACAGACCATATTTTTCGTGAAGATGCAATGTTTTGCTCAGCATCACAAAAAGTTTAACTTCTTTCCATTTCATAAATATGCTCCTATGGTCAGGTCACATGCACAAATACACACACATGTATTACTTATCTAGTTCTCTTACAATTTCTGAACATTGAGAAGACAGTGTGTCCATAGTGACCCTTAAGTTGAGACTCAGTTAAAACTCTCCTGGGAGGAAGAGGATCACAATAGAATAATTGATTTTTCAGCCATTCTAGTCTCACATACACATCTTGTGGGTGTCAGAATCAACATCTATCGTTGAATGTTACAAACATTTTAATGTTAGGGTGAAGTCTGTGAAGAGCCCTGTGTGCATAATGGACTTCAAGCATAGAACTATTTTATCAGAGACATATTGATCAAATATATAGATCTTTGTTCACTCTGAGGTTCCCTCTTTGATGTTATGCTAAGCAGCCAGCAATCCACACTGGTCCTATTTGAGCCCTTTCTCACAGTGGTATTTTGAAAGAGTACAATAGGAGTGTAGCAGACTAGCAACATTAGGAATGACCATTGTAACATTTTAAAAAGAGCCACTTTCCAACTTTAGTACCAAAACTTAGTTTCTGTTTTTTTAACTAGCTCTTTTCCCCCAGAAAAAAAAAACACTTTCCTGTCAAGATATTGGCTTTTTTCCCCCTGGAAGACTGTTAGCAATGGCAGGAATGGCTCTACTTCTCTGACATAGTGACTCTCATCCACATAAAAAGAGACAGAGACCTAGAGAGTGGGAAACAGAGAGAGAGAGAGAGGCATATATAGAGAGAGAGAGGCATAGCGAGAGAGGGAGAGAGAGGGGAGGGAGGGAAAGAAAGATTGTGAGAGAAAGAGAAAGCGAGAGGAAGAAAGAGAGTGACAGAATGAGAGAGAGAGAAAGAGAGAGATAGAGAGAATGAGGGAGAGAGAGGGAAAGAGAGAGAGGGGAAGAGAGTGAGAGGGAGGAAGAAAGAGAGAAAGAGAGGGGGAGAGGGAAAGAGAGAGAGAGAGGGAGGAAGAGAGAGAGAGAGGAAGAGAGAGAAAGTGCGAGAGAGAGCAATAGAGAGAGGAAAAGAACGAGAGAGACAGAGAGAGAGAGACAGAGAGAGAGCGAGAGAGCAAGAGGGAGGGCAGGAGGGAGGGAGTTAGAGAGGGAGGGAGGGAGAGGCAAAGAGAGAGAGGGGGGAGGAAGAGAGAGATAGTGAGGGACAGAGTGATAGGTCAAGACAGAGAGAGGGCCAGGGAGGGAGAGGAAGGGAGAGGGGGAATATAAAGAAAGGAAGACGATTGAGAGAGAGAAAGAGAGGGAGAGAGAAAAGATATACATATATATATAGAGAGAGAGAGAGAGAGAGAGAGAGAGCAAAAGAGAGAGAGAGGGGGAGACAGAGAGCGAGAGAAAGAGAGAGCAAGAGAGAGGGGGAAAGAGAGAGAGAGAGAAAGAGAGAGAGAGTGAGAGAGGAAGAAAGAGAGAGGGAAAGAGAGTGAGAGAGAGAAAGGAAGAGAGAGATGAAGAGATACAGAGAGAAAAAAGAGAGTGAGAGAAAGCAACCATGAAAGAGGGAGCACGAGAGAGAAAGAGAGAGAGAAAGGGAGAGAGAGAGAGAAAGAATAACATTTGTGACTTGCCATAAATGTCCAATTCTACATACACGTGTAATCTAAGCCATCCCTGGGAGAGTGGAGAGTGGAGAGCACTACAGGTACAGTGCGTAAGGGCAATAGAAAGGCTGGTGTTAGGGTAAATGTCTGTCTTCAGATCACTTTCATGGATGGGTTTCTTTTCAAGAAGGTCCTTGGAATGGACATGAAACAGACGCTACACAACGATTACTTACAATCCGAGGGTGTTACTAGACCATGTATACCTCACCCCATAAGCACATGCATGTTATGTTGCAGTACGTTTTGCCTCTCACCTTGTAAATGGTGCCTTCAGTTTATCTTGACTGGTAGTAACCTTGGATACAGACGTGTGAAAAAGTCTGCATCATACTCGTGCACAGTATGGCGAGGAGCTTAGTGTACATTATGTATAGTCATTTTTCAGCAGTCAACAGGAGGATAAGAACATTAGAGGGGGCAGCAGTTGTAAGAATCCCTTTTATTTAGATAAAGCAACAAAGTAATTGTTACTGTAACAAAGGGTAGCTTACAAGGGTAACCTTCATTCTAATTCTGTTGGCTGTCTCCATGACCACCAGCCTTGCTTCAGTTCTGCCAGAAGCATGGAAACTGCTCTCCTGAACATCCGCGAAGACCTGCTCTCTAACCTTGACTCTAACATTCCCTCTGTCCTCATCCTCCTCGATCTCTCTTCTGCCTTCGACATGGTCAACCATACCATCCTGCACAACCGTCTCCGTGAAAACCTGGGTATCACTGATCAGGCTCTGGCCTGGCTGACCTCTTTCTTCTCAGATCGACCCTCCCAGGTCCAACTTGGGTCCTTCCTTTCATCTATCTTCCTCTCTACCTTTGGTGTTCCCCAGGGGTCTAACCTCTCGCCCTGGCTTTTCAACCAATACCTGGCAACTCTCGCCCACTGCATTGCCACTTTCTGCTCAAATTTCCAGCGCTACGCTGAAGACACTCAACTCATTTTCAGGCTGCCCTCTGCCACCTCCTCTCCCTCTCTCATCTCTGATTGCCTAACTGCCATTCAAGATTGGTGTGCCGCTAATGATCTTTGTCTGAATGCCAGCAAGACGGAGATCCTCCTCATCGGCACACCTTCACCATCCTTTCCCCTCACTCTCTGGCTGGCCTCCCTTGGCCCTCCTCCTACCCCCACCTGCGAGGCTAAGAACCTCTGGGTCATCTTTGACTCCACCCTTTACTTCTCCGCCCACATCTCTGAGGTCTCTAAAAAGTCAAATTACCACCTAGACCTCCTCAGAGGTACTCTGCCTTTCCTCTCCTTCTCTCAGAAGCTCATGGTATCTCAAGCTCTGGTTCTCTCTTTATTGGACTATTGTAACAGCCTCTTTCTAAATCTACCTGCCTCTACTCTCCGCCCTCTGCAACTAATCCAGAACAGGACTGCAAGACTTGTCCTTGGCCTCAAGCCCTGGGATCGTATCTCTCCAGCTCTGAAATCTCTCCATTGGCTCCCAGTGGATGCAAGGATTAAATTCAAAACCCTCTGCATTGTCCACAAGGCTTTCTGCAGCCTGGATCCAAAATACCTTCAGCTATCCCTCCGCAAATACCTACCCTCTCGAGCTCTTCGCTCCTGTACCTCGAACTCCCTCAGGGTCTGTCGTTTTTCAAATAAACAAGCTGGGGGTAGATCTCTGTCTGCGGCTGGGGCTTCCCTCTGGAACAGCCTCCCTGCCACTCTAAGGAGAACCATCTCTGGGTCCGGAAACACCTCAAGACCTGCCTCTTTGCTTCTGACTTTGCCCCCCTTGTCCCCTGCTGATCTGTTCTCTCTTGGCACTGTGCACCTGGCCACCCTCTGTCCGCCGGGCCCAGGTACCTGCCCACCCCTCCACCCTCCCGCACTGCCTCCGGGCCACCCATTGCACTGGGGTCTGTATCTGTACCCATACAGCCCCCCCCCTATTTCTTCCTGCACTTATCAGACCTACCCTCTCTGCTGCCTTTAACCAAGCGCTTGCAAATTGCTGGCTGCACTACCAGTGTTTGTTGCCTTTATTATTTATTTATTGCTATTTATCTGTTTCTCCTCTGCTCTGCACTTTCCACTTATCCCCCCTTCCATGCACTTTTCCCCTCCCCCTCTCCCATGCATTTGCGCGTTCTCAATGTCACTGGGCCTAGTAAGATCGCTGTTTTGTTCTCCCCTGTTTCCCTCCCTTGCCTTGTCGCGCTCTGAAACACTTGTGCACGAGCGCGATAGAAATAAAATATCAATATCAATATCAAGGTAAGGCTTATGCTGAGTGGCCTGTACAGGGGAATCCCATTGAATACGGTTACATGGTTCAAGGACACCCCTTTAATACTACCAGGGAGACCAAAGAAGGTACTCTACTGATTGCACTTCTGTTCCTTTGAATCTATACACATTGTAGATTGCCTAGAAGGTACTCTTTGATTATTTATGATGGTAGTGGTTATTACGCCTGTGTCCACATGCAGCATATCTGCACCCATATAATATGTTTCCCTTATTTCATGCAAGAGAGAAACCATTTTTAGTGAGACACATACCTTTCCATGAGCAATTACATCTGGTATGTGATGTCATAAGGGATTTCTTTGATGAAGCCATTAGCAACGTCATTGACATTGATATTGTGGTGGTGATCTAAGTGACGGTATATGTGACGCTGTCAGTGATGTCTTCTGCGAGGCTTCCAATGGGCTGCGCATCAAGCGGGCTCGGGGTTAAGGTGGCACAGCTTCCATCATTCTGAATTTCAAATTGTGTTGCATTAAACGGGCACCCTAACGTCGCTTCAACTAAAGTTTTTTCACTGAATTCCGAGGCATTGGCTGCATTGAGTTTGTTTCATTCTCACCCTGGCTTCACTAAGGTTTTTTCGCTGAATCTCAAGGGTTTGTGTGATGCTGTATCTCTAGACATCAGTAGCTGTACCCTTTCACCCTTAAAAAAAGGCTTCCATGCCAGTTCCATGAAATCTTCATGCTGAGCTGCCCAACAGGCTGGACTAAACCACAATCACAGATATGGTAACTATATTCACATGTGTTTTCTCCTCTGTAAATCTCAATAGGTTTGGCTGCTCTGCACCTGCATGTGATGAGATTAATATGCAATCTTGCCAGTATAAATAAGTGTCAGATGTAATGCAGAGCCATACAATCACCGTCAGCCAACTCCGACTCTTTCCTGCAGTGTTCGCCGGTGCTGGCTCTGCCACTATTGACACTTTAATAATGAACCACGCCTCCCTGCATTCTCATTCACCACATACTCCCCAAAACAAAACCTGGGAATTAACATCTGCTGGGATTTCATTAAATATTGCAATGTTTGCAAAAATGATCCTTAATGTCTGTACATACAGGTTTCATCCACTTAAAAACGTGTCACTCTTCTTAAGTGCTCCCTCCACCTCCCATCGTCCCTTCCCGCCCCAAATCTCAGAACAACGGCACTGTATTTAAGGTACACATTGTATGCACACATTGCAATTCAACACCATTACTTCCCGGGCTTTGCCGAATAGTCTAAAATGGCCTCTGCAGAGACAATAGCAATATACACCAAACCTGTGACGTTAGGATCCTTGCCCCTTTCTGAGTTCTCCCCTCCTGCCCAATGCAGACTAAAATACACCCTCCCATGAGGCTTTTTATTCATGCCATGTATGTACACATCTCAACGTCACTTCAAGATGTTTTCAAGGCAGAGGACACAGGATGTTTTCTCATCCTGATGTGAAACACGCAGCCATTTCATGACGTGTACACAGGCATGAATCGCGCCTAGAAACACCTGTTTAGAGGCGCGTTATAAATGACCTATCATGCGATTGCACTTCTGGCCATGTTTCCAAGCTTCTCCTGCATCCCTTGCAAATACACCACTTTTCTCAAAATTAGAACCAGAAATCAACCCTTCATTTTTCAAAATGGGAGAATACTTTGTAATGTAATCAACAAATTCGCCACTTACACACCATTCTCTCCCTTAAGTGGCATTTTAATTCCTCATCTCTTTTGTGATGCTTATTCTTTCAATCTTGCAAAATGCCACAATGCTGTAAAAATCCTGAAGGAAGAAATGATTTCTGGGGCATGAACCCACTCTGGGCATCATTATTAGTATGTCATTCATTGAGCGCAGACCTAGCGTTGAGAAGCAAGACAGCGCTTTGCAGAGGTATACAACAATACAGATACACAACGGAGCGCCACCCCTCATTCCTCCTCCCTATCACTCACCACAATCCCTCTGCCTTCAAACGTACCTCAAGAACCCCCCGATTACTATTTTCAGCATGTTGTTTTAGAATCTTGCATGGAGATCAAACCCCCCAAAATGTAAATGTCGCATTTTCAAAATGGAAAGGCCTCCCCTCCAGCAATGCATTATGGGAAACATATACGCCCGCTAGATACTCTAAGCGCCCAGGAGGAGCTGGGAGGAAGCTGGTCACGCTGAGCTTTCCATGACCTGTGTTGGGCAGACCCCCCCACCCACCCGCAAGCATACCGACGGGAGAGTACCAATGGGAGGCAAGCAGCTAACTGACACAACTGCCTGCCACAGCGTTCCCGCCTAGGCCGGCGTCCGGTAAGCCCGCTGCTGCCGGCCCGGTCTCGTGGTTTTTGGAGGGATCTGCACCTACCAGAGATCAACTGAGCTGGTCATCTGAGGCCTACCCTTCTGGCGCCTGGCGCGGGTGATCGCCCAAGAGTTCAGTGCTAGCTGCTCTTCCAGAACTTTGGCATGTTGCACCTGTGGTGGACAGCGAGGCCTAGCTGTTGGGGTTCTTTGAGGGTACAGACCTCTGCACCATCAATTCCGGGAGCATCACCCTAATGCCTCTGGACATTCGTCCTGTGCATCACACTCGGCAGGAGAGGACTTGAAGGACCGCAGCAGCACCGCAAGTGCACTAACACCACAAATTGATTGTTGGCTTCCTTCATTTTGAAACTTTTTTGTCTTGGCCTCCCTTAATAGATGCCATCTAAGTGTATGTGGCTGGTTGGCTTGTTTTTGTCCTGTAGGCTCGTATTATTTTTGGCTCTACACCGTGTTCTGTTTTCCTTGTTCCTCCTATCATTTTCTTGCTGTGTGGGCTCTCTTTTGTTCTTAGTTCTGCCCTTTTCCCTCCTTTTTTTGACTTGTTTTGTAACATCTCAATAATGTTGCTAAAGCACGTCGACTGCAAGCGCTATAGAAGTGAAATAAACAAACAAGTAGTCTGAACCTATCTCTGCACAGACACTACCATTATACACCAAACCTTTGCAATTGGGATCCTTGGTCTCTTCCCAGTTTTCCCTTTTGCCCAGTGAAGTCTAAAGACGACCCTTCTATATGCTTTTTCACACACGTCGTATTACAATGCAGAGGACACTGAGACATTGTCTCTCTACCCGATGTAAAATGAGCGCCCATTTCAAATGACCCATAACACACACACATTGTCATGCACTTGCACCTGTGTGGCATTTTGTCTGAATACAACCGACTCCTATTCAACCTGATTTTAGCCATATTTCCCAACTCCAACTCTCCTCAATCCCTCGCACACACCAAATCCTTTTTTTAAAAGTCATATCCAAACAGCAATCGCAAATATTTTCAAAAAATAGTTTCTAAATGCAATTAAAATATTCGTCACCCACCCACAAAGATTTCCCTTTATTACCATTTTCTAATATCAACTCTTTTCTGTTTTGTAATGTTTTAATATCGCACTTATCCAGGCGCTGCACGGGTGAGTGAGGCCCACACGAAACCCTCCAGGGCTCGTTTATTTAAGAATCCGAGGCCCGGTGTGCCTCCTGGTACCGGCGCCCCACGTGGTCCCATCTCCCTGCTCCCATCTGCTTCCCCTATTCCTCCCCTCCCTCCTCCCGCCTCCCAGACTGCCCCCGTCCTGTGATTGGCCCAAAGGCCGTGTTTACTAGGGCCTTAGAGGCCACAGGACCCGTGCAGATGCCATTCTTCCAGGCGCTGCACAGGTGAGTGAGGCCCTGTTGCATGTGAACCCCTCCTGGGAGCATGGTAGCTCCCAGGATGTTGTAATGGGTCACGTGGCAGTAGCCACGTGACCAACATAATAAAATAGGCGAGCTGCTTCCGGCTCGCCAGTCACTCCCATTCTGGCTCCAGCGTCGTTCTTTGAGAAGCACCATGCTGGTGCTGCGCTGTGTGTGCTGGGCCCAAGGACGGGGCCCAGTTGGAGGACGGTGCCCCTGCCGGGCAACGCCGTCCGGATGGTGCCCCTGCCGGGCAACACCATCCCTGTGTGTCCCCATGGCCCTGTGAGTTGGGCCATGGTGGCGACCCCGGCCTGGGTGCCCCCAGAGCCGGGGCCGCGGTAAGCCGGTTGCCAGCCGGCCATGTGTGGCGCTCCGGTGTCCCGGAGCTGGTGGGCTGAACCCCCACCCTTCCTAGTGCGGCGTGATCGCCGCACTGCAGCGTGTGGTGTCGGGCGCTGCCCGACACGAGTATGGGGCTGCCCGGTGGACCGGAGCAGCCCCCAACAATGGCGACGAGGAGAGGGGCCCCGCGTGCCCCGGAGAAGATATGGTGCGGGCCCATCTCCATCTGGGCCCGCGATGTGGAGGAGCGGAGGCGTCCTTTCCCCCGTTCCCCGTGGGGAAGAGAAGTTTCCGCGGCGGCGGCCGCGACGAGGAGCGGCTAACATCGCCGCGGGAGGATGGATGCGGGCCCAACTCCAACTGGGCCCGCAAAAGTACTGCCCGGACCGCGTGGGGGAAGGCAGAGGAGATGGCGGCGGTGGCCGCGGTGGCCGCGTGGGCCCCCCCCCTCCCCCCTCCCCCCTCCCCCCCTTGACGAGGGACAGCCCGCGGCATCGGCCGCGTGCGTGCTGCGCCCCTCCCCCACCGTGGATGCGGACTCTGCCGCTGCGGGGGGCGGGGGACGCATGAGCGGCGTCGGCCGCAGGAGGATGGGGGCCCCGCGTGCCCCCAGGAGGTTTGGTGCGGGCCCATTTCCAACGGAGCCCGCACCGGAGAAATGGCGTGGCGGGCCCAACACCAGCTGGGCCCGCGGAAAAGGAAGACGGCGTGCTGCCGTCCCGTCCCCTGAGGGAGACGAAGAAGGCCCGCGGCATCGGCCGCGGTGAGGAGGCGCTGCCCCTCCCCCACCTGCGACGAGGGGAAACGGCGAGCATGGCCGAAATAAAGAGGCGGGCCCAACTCCAACGGGGCCCGCAGAGGGAAAAGAGGGGCCGCGGAACAGCTGAGGCGGCCCCCAACGGAAGGCGGGCCCATGATCAGCTGGGCCCGCGGGGAAAATACAGAGAAAAAAAATGTGTGTTGCAGGCCCGAATCCAACTGGGCCTGCAAAGGAAACAAAGGAGGCGGGCCCAGCACCAGCTGGGCTCGCAAGGACAAGGGAGTGCTCGCTCTGAGGAGTGGGCAGAAGAGCTGCCTGCCCTGCCCCTACAGGCAAGGGGAGTGGATGCGGGCCCACCACAAACTGGGCCTGCAATGGAAAGGAGAAAAGGGGACAAAGGCAGCGGGCCTAACACCAGCTGGGCTCGCAAGGACACGGGCCCTGAGGGGTGGTGCCCCCATACAAATAGACCTAGCCGATGTGGCCCCTGGGCCTCCCCAGGTGCGGCTTTGCCGGTGTTTGTGTGACTGTGTTGTAACTGTCCGAAATGGAACCCTGGTGAGGGTGCGAGCTGGTTTCCGGCGACTCCATACGGAAGATGGACATCGTGAGTGACATTCCCCGGAAGACTGTGAGCCGGCAGACACGGACTTGCTTAAAAATGGCCCGGTTAGTGGGTAATGTTGTGTGGTGCACACCTGCAGACTCGGAGTGCTTTATGTGGTGCCAGTAGCCCCCAGTGGTGCTGTTTAGTGACATGAGACCACTCACCCAGGTTAATAAAGGGTGTATTAGTAGAGTGGTTGTAGGAGTAGTAGTGGGCAGTAGTGGTGTGTGTTTTGTTTTGTTGCTCATTAAAAAAATGGAGTGGTGTTGCATGTGAACCCCTCCTGGGAGCATGGTAGCTCCCAGGATGTTGTAATGGGTCACGTGGCAGTAGCCACGTGACCAACATAATAAAATAGGCGAGCTGCTTCCGGCTCGCCAGTCACTCCCATTCTGGCTCCAGCGTCGTTCTTTGAGAAGCACCATGCTGGTGCTGCGCTGTGTGTGCTGGGCCCAAGGACGGGGCCCAGTTGGAGGACGGTGCCCCTGCCGGGCAACGCCGTCCGGATGGTGCCCCTGCCGGGCAACACCATCCCTGTGTGTCCCCATGGCCCTGTGAGTTGGGCCATGGTGGCGACCCCGGCCTGGGTGCCCCCAGAGCCGGGGCCGCGGTAAGCCGGTTGCCAGCCGGCCATGTGTGGCGCTCCGGTGTCCCGGAGCTGGTGGGCTGAACCCCCACCCTTCCTAGTGCGGCGTGATCGCCGCACTGCAGCGTGTGGTGTCGGGCGCTGCCCGACACGAGTATGGGGCTGCCCGGTGGACCGGAGCAGCCCCCAACAGGCCCCACACGAGACCCTCCAGGGCTCGTTTATTTAAGAATCCGAGGCCAGGTGTGCCTCCTGGTACCGGCGTTAAGGGGTTGAGGTGGCACAGCTTCCATCATTCTGAATTTCAAATTGTGTTGCATTAAACGGGCACCCTAACGTCGCTTCAACTAAAGTTTATTCACTTAATTCCGAGGCATTGGCTGCATTGAGTTTGTTTCATTCTCACCCTGGCTTCACTAAGGTTTTTTCGCTGAATCTCAAGGGTTTGTGTAATGCTGTATCTCTAGACATCAGTAGCTGTACCCTTTCACCCTTAAAAAAGGCTTCCATGCCAGTTCCATGAAATCTTCATGCTGAGCTGCCCAACAGGCTGGACTAAACCACAATCACAGATATGGTAACTATATTCACATGTGTTTTCTCCTCTGTAAATCTCAATAGGTTTGGCTGCTCTGCACCTGCATGTGATGAGATTAATATGCAATCTTGCCAGTATAAATAAGTGTCAGATGTAATGCAGAGCCATACAATCACCGTCAGCCAACTCCGACTCTTTCCTGCAGTGTTCGCCGGTGCTGGCTCTGCCACTATTGACACTTTAATAATGAACCACGCCTCCCTGCGTTCTCATTCACCACATACTCCCCAAAACAAAACCTGGGAATTAACATCTGCTGGGATTTCATTAAATATTGCAATGTTTGCAAAAATGATCCTTAATGTCTGTACATACAGGTTTCATCCACTTAAAAACGTGTCACTCTTCTTAAGTGCTCCCTCCACCTCCCATCGTCCCTTCCCGCCCCAAATCTCAGAACAACGGCACTGTATTTAAGGTACACATTGTATGCACACATTGCAATTCAACACCATTACTTCCCGGGCTTTGCCGAATAGTCTAAAATGGCCTCTGCAAAGACAATAGCAATATACACCAAACCTGTGACGTTAGGATCCTTGCCCCTTTCTGAGTTCTCCCCTCCTGCCCAATGCAGACTAAAATACACCCTCCCATGAGGCTTTTTATTCATGCCATGTATGTACACATCTCAACGTCACTTCAAGATGTTTTCAAGGCAGAGGACACAGGATGTTTTCTCATCCTGATGTGAAACACGCAGCCATTTCATGACGTGTACACAGGCATGAATCGCGCCTAGAAACACCTGTTTAGAGGCGCGTTATAAATGACCTATCATGCGATTGCACTTCTGGCCATGTTTCCAAGCTTCTCCTGTATCCCTTGCAAATACACCACTTTTCTCAAAATTAGAACCAGAAATCAACCCTTCATTTTTCAAAATGGGAGAATACTTTGTAATGTAATCAACAAATTCGCCACTTACACACCATTCTCTCCCCACGTGGTCCCATCTCCCTGCTCCCATCTGCTTCCCCTATTCCTCCCCTCCCTCCTCCCGCCTCCCAGACTGCCCCCGTCCTGTGATTGGCCCAAAGGCCGTGTTTACTAGGGCCTTAGAGGCCACAGGACCCGTGCAGATGCCATTCTTCCAGGCGGTGCACAGGTGAGTGAGGCCCCACACGAGACCCTCCAGGGCTCGTTTATTTAAGAATCCGAGGCCCGGTGTGCCTCTTGGTACCAGCACGCCACGTGGTCCCATCTCCCTGCTCCCATCCGCTTCCCCTATTCCTCCCCTCCCTCCACCCGCCTCCCAAACCGCCGCTGTCCCGTGATTGGCCCAAAGGCCATGTTTACTAGGGCCTTAGAGGCCGCAGGACCCGTGCAGATGCCAATCTTCCAGGCGCTGCACAGGTGAGTGAGGCCCCACACGAGACCCTCCAGGGCTCGTTTATTTAAGAATCCGAGGCCCGGTGTGCCTCCTGGTACCGGCGCCCCACGTGGTCCCATCTCCCTGCTCCCATCCGCTTCCCCTATTCCTCCCCTCCTTCCTCCCGCCTCTCAGACCGCCCCCGTCCCGTGATTGGCCCAAAAGCCGTGTTTACTAGGGCCTCAGAGACCGCAGGATCCGTGCAGATGCCATTCTTCCAGGCGCTGCACAGGTGAGTGAGGCCCCACACGAGACCCTCCAGGGCTTGTTTATTTAAGAATCCGAGGCCAGGTGTGCCTCCTGGTACCGGCGCCCCACGTGGTCCCATCTCCCTGCTCCCATCCGCTTCCCCTATTCCTCACCTCCCTCCTCCCACCTCCCAGACCGCCCCTGTCCCGAGATTGGCCCAAAGGCCATGTTTACTAGGGCCTTTGAGGCTGCAGGACCCATGAAGACGCCATTCTTCCAGACGCTGCACAGGTGAGTGAGGCCCCACACGAGACCCTCCAGGGCTCGTTTATTTAAAAATCCGAGGCCCGGTGTGCAATCTGGTACCGGCGCCCCACGTGGTCCCATCTCCCTGCTCCCATCCGCTTCCCCTATTCCTCCCCTCCCTCCTCCCACCTTCCAGACCCCCCCGTCTCGTGATTGGCCCAAAGGCTGTGTTTACTAGGGCCTTAGTGGCCGCAGGACCCGTGCAGATGCCATTCTTCCAGGCGCTACACAGGTGAGTGAGGCCCCACACGAATACCCTCCAGGGCTCGTTTATTTAAGAATCCGAGGCTCGGTGTGCCTCCTGGTACCAGTGCCCCACGTGGTCCCATCTCCCTTCTCCCATCCACTTCCCCTATTCCTCCCTTCCCTCCTGCCAGACCGCCCGCATCCCGTGATTGGCCTAAAGGCTGTGTTTACTAGGGCCTTAGAGGCCGCAGGACCCATGCAGACGCCATTCTTCCAGGCACAGCACAGGTGAGTGAGGCCCCACACGAGACCCTCCAGGGCTCAGTTATTTAAGAATCCGAGGCCCGGTGTGCCTCCTGGTACCGGCGCCCCACGTGGTCCCATTTCCCTGCTCCCATCCGCTTCCCCTATTCTTCCCCTCCCACCTCCCACCTTCCAGACCCCCCGTCCCGTGATTGGCCCAAAGGCCGTGTTTACTAGGGCCTTAGTGGCCGCAGGACCCGTGCAGACGCCATTCTTCCAGGCGCTACACAGGTGAGTGAGGCCCCACACGAATACCCTCCAGGGCTCGTTTATTTAAGAATCCGAGGCTCGGTGTGCAATCTGGTACAGGCGCCCCACGTGGTCCCATCTCCCTACTCCCAACCACTTCCCCTATTCTTCCCTTCCCTCCTCCCAGACCGCCCCCGTCCCGTGATTGGCCCAAAGGCTGTGTTTACTAGGGCCTTAGAGGCCGCAGGACCTGTGCAGATGCCATTCTTCCAGGAGCTGCACAGGTGAGTGTGGCCCCACATGAGACCCTCCAGGGCTCGTTTATTTAAGAATCCGTGGCCCGGTGTGCCTCCTGGTACCGGCGCCCCACGTGGTGCCATCTCCCTGCTCCCATCTGCTTCCCCTATTCTTCCCCTCCCTCCTCCCGCCTCCCAGACCACCCCCTCACCCTGATTGGTTCATTCTACACTATTAGAGCCATCTCCCCAGGGCAGCCCTCTGCCCGGCCGCCCCCGCGGCTAAGGACCACGAGGCAAAGGGCGGCTCCTACATTGACTGCTCCAAGATGTATCTGCAGGTGTCCGCAGGGGACACCAAGGAAGCCAGCAGCTAACAAACACCAACAAACTCCAGAAAACCCCTGCCAATCTATCTTATCTCCCTTATTAGCATGTGCACACTTAGATAGATTTGTGAACATTAGCCTGCGTCGCATCCGGATAGAATTGTGAATGTTAGCATGTCCACACTTAGATAGAATTGTGAATATTAGTATGTCCACACTTAGATAGAATTGTGAATATTAGCATGTCCACACTTAAATAGAATTGTAAATGTTGGCATGTCCACACTTAGATAGAGTTGTAAATATTTGCATGTCCACACTTAGATAGAATTGTGAATATTAGTATGTCCACACTTAGATAGACTTATGAATGTTGGCATGTCCACACTTAGATAGAATTGTGAATATTAGTATGTCCACACTTAAATAGAATTATGAATGTTGGCATGTCCACACTTAGATAGAATTGTGAATATTAGCATGTCCACACTTAGATAGAATTGTGAATATTAGCATGTCCACACTTAGGTAGAATTATGAATGTTGGCATGTCCACACTTAGATAAAATTGTGAATGTTGGCATGTCCGCACTTAGATAGAATTGTAAATATTAGCATGTCCACACTTAGATAGAATTGTGAACATTAGCCTGCGTCACATCTGGATGGAATTGTGAATTTTAGCATGTCCACACTTAGATAGAATTATGAATGTTGGCATGTCCACACTTAGAAAGAATTGTGAACATTAGCCTGCGTCACATCTGGATGGAATTGTGAATTTTAGCATGTCCACACTTAGATCGAATTATGAATGTTGGCATGTCCACACTTAGATCGAATTGTGAATATTAGCATGTCCACACTTAGATAGAATTATGAATGTTGGCATGTCCACACTTAGAAAGAATTGTAAATATTAGCATGTCCACACTTAGATAGAATTATGAATGTTGGCATTTCCACACTTAGATAGAATTGTAAATATTAGCATGTGCACACTTAGATAGAATTGTGAATATTAGCATGTCCACACTTAGATATAATTGTGAATGTTGGCATGTCCACACTTAGATAGAATTGTAAATATTAGCATGTGCACATTTAGATAGAATTGTGAATGTTAGCATGCCCACACTTAGATAGAGTTGTAAATATGTCCACACTTAAATAGAATTGTGAATATTAGTATGTCCACACTTAGGTAGAATTTGAATGTTAGCAGGCCCGCACTTAGATAGAGTTGTAAATATTAGCATGTCCACACTTAGATAGAATTATGAATGTTGGCATGTCCACACTTAGATAGAATTGTGAATGTTGGCATGTCCACACTTAGATAGAATTGTGAATGTTAGCATGTCCACACTTAGATAGAATTGTGAATGTTAGCATGCCCACACTTAGATAGAATTGTGAATGTTGGCATGTCCACACTTAGATAGAATTGTGAATGTTGGCATGTCCACACTTAGATAGAATTGTGAATGTTGGCATGTCCACACTTAGATAGAATTATGAATGTTGGCATGTCCACACTTAGATAGAATTGTGAATGTTAGCATGCCCACACTTAGATAGAATTATGAATGTTGGCATGTCCACACTTAGATAGAATTGTGAATGTTAGCATGCCCACACTTAGATAGAATTGTGAATGTTGGCATGTCCACACTTAGATAGAATTATGAATGTTGGCATGTCCACACTTAGATAGAATTGTGAATGTTAGCATGCCCACACTTAGATAGAATTGTGAATGTTAGCATGTCCACACTTAGATAGAATTGTGAACATTAGCCTGCGTCGCATCTGGATAGAATTGTAAATATTAGCATGTCCACACTTAGATAGAATTATGAATGTTGGCATGTCCACACTTAGATCGAATTGTGAATATTAGCATGTCCACACTTAGATAGAATTATGAATGTTGGCATGTCCACACTTAGATAGAATTGTGAATGTTGGCATGTCCACACTTAGATAGAATTGTGAATGTTGGCATGTCCACACTTAGATAGAATTGTGAATGTTAGCATGTCCACACTTAGATAGAATTGTGAACATTAGCCTGCGTCGCATCTGGATAGAATTGTAAATATTAGCATGTCCACACTTAGATAGAATTATGAATGTTGGCATGTCCACACTTAGATCGAATTGTGAATATTAGCATGTCCACACTTAGATAGAATTATGAATGTTGGCATGTCCACACTTAGAAAGAATTGTAAATATTAGCATGTCCACACTTAGATAGAATTATGAATGTTGGCATTTCCACACTTAGATAGAATTGTAAATATTAGCATGTGCACACTTAGATAGAATTGTGAATATTAGCATGTCCACACTTAGATAGAATTGTGAATGTTGGCATGTCCACACCTAGATAGAATTGTGAATGTTGGCATGTCCACACTTAGATAGAATTGTGAATGTTGGCATGTCCACACTTAGATAGAATTATGAATGTTGGCATGTCCACACTTAGATAGAATTGTGAATGTTAGCATGCCCACACTTAGATAGAATTGTGAATGTTAGCATGTCCACACTTAGATAGAATTGTGAACATTAGCCTGCGTCGCATCTGGATAGAATTTTAAATATTAGCATGTCCACACTTAGATAGAATTATGAATGTTGGCATGTCCACACTTAGATCGAATTGTGAATATTAGCATGTCCACACTTAGATAGAATTATGAATGTTGGCATGTCCACACTTAGATAGAATTGTGAATGTTGGCATGTCCACACTTAGATAGAATTGTGAATGTTAGCATGTCCACACTTAGATAGAATTGTGAACATTAGCCTGCGTCGCATCTGGATAGAATTGTAAATATTAGCATGTCCACACTTAGATAGAATTATGAATGTTGGCATTTCCACACTTAGATAGAATTGTAAATATTAGCATGTGCACACTTAGATAGAATTGTGAATATTAGCATGTCCACACTTAGATAGAATTGTGAATGTTGGCATGTCCACACCTAGATAGAATTGTGAATGTTGGCATGTCCACACTTAGATAGAATTGTAAATATTAGCATGTGCACACTTAGAATTGTGAACATTAGCCTGCGTCGCATCTGGATGGAATTGTGAATATTAGCATGTCCAAACTTAGATAGAATTGTGAATATTAGTATGTTCACACTCAGATAGAATTATGAATGTCAGCATGCCAGCACTTAGAGTTGTAAATATTAGCATGTCCACACTTAGATAGAATTGTGAATATTAGTATGTCCACACTTAGGTAGAATTTGAATGTTAGCAGGCCCGCACTTAGATAGAGTTGTAAATATTAGCATGTCCACACTTAGATAGAATTGTGAATATTAGCATGTCCACACTTAGATAGAATTATGAATGTTGGCATGTCCACACTTAGATAGAATTGTAAATATTAGCATGTGCACACTTAGATATAATTGTGAATATTAGCATGTCCACACTTAGATATAATTGTGAATGTTGGCATGTCCACACTTAGATAGAATTGTAAATATTAGCATGTGCACATTTAGATAGAATTGTGAATGTTAGCATGCCCGCACTTAGATAGAGTTGTAAATATGTCCACACTTAAATAGAATTGTGAATATTAGTATGTCCACACTTAGGTAGAATTTGAATGTTAGCAGGCCCGCACTTAGATAGAGTTGTAAATATTAGCATGTCCACACTTAGATAGAATTATGAATGTTGGCATGTCCACACTTAGATAGAATTGTGAATGTTGGCATGTCCACACTTAGATAGAATTGTGAATGTTGGCATGTCCACACTTAGATAGAATTGAGAATGTTGGCATGTCCACACTTAGATAGAATTGTGAATGTTGGCATGTCCACACTTAGATAGAATTATGAATGTTGGCATGTCCACACTTAGATAGAATTGTGAATGTTAGCATGCCCACACTTAGATAGAATTATGAATGTTGGCATGTCCACACTTAGATAGAATTGTGAATGTTAGCATGCCCACACTTAGATAGAATTGTGAATGTTGGCATGTCCACACTTAGATAGAATTATGAATGTTGGCATGTCCACACTTAGATAGAATTGTGAATGTTAGCATGCCCACACTTAGATAGAATTGTGAATGTTAGCATGTCCACACTTAGATAGAATTGTGAACATTAGCCTGCGTCGCATCTAGATAGAATTGTAAATATTAGCATGTCCACACTTAGATAGAATTATGAATGTTGGCATGTCCACACTTAGATCGAATTGTGAATATTAGCATGTCCACACTTAGATAGAATTATGAATGTTGGCATGTCCACACTTAGATAGAATTGTGAATGTTGGCATGTCCACACTTAGATAGAATTGTGAATGTTAGCATGTCCACACTTAGATAGAATTGTGAACATTAGCCTGCGTCGCATCTGGATAGAATTGTAAATATTAGCATGTCCACACTTAGATAGAATTATGAATGTTGGCATGTCCACACTTAGATCGAATTGTGAATATTAGCATGTCCACACTTAGATAGAATTATGAATGTTGGCATGTCCACACTTAGAAAGAATTGTAAATATTAGCATGTCCACACTTAGATAGAATTATGAATGTTGGCATTTCCACACTTAGATAGAATTGTAAATATTAGCATGTGCACACTTAGATAGAATTGTGAATATTAGCATGTCCACACTTAGATAGAATTGTGAATGTTGGCATGTCCACACTTAGATAGAATTGTGAATGTTGGCATGTCCACACTTATATAGAATTGTAAATATTAGCATGTGCACAATTAGATAGAATTGTGAACATTAGCCTGTGTCGCATCTGGATGGAATTGTGAATATTAGCATGTCCAAACTTAGATAGAATTGTGAATATTAGTATGTCCACACTCAGATAGAATTATGAATGTCAGCATGCCAGCACTTAGAGTTGTAAATATTAGCATGTCCACACTTAGATAGAATTGTGAATATTAGTATGTCCACACTTAGGTAGAATTTGAATGTTAGCAGGCCCGCACTTAGATAGAGTTGTAAATATTAGCATGTACACACTTAGATAGAATTGTGAATATTAGCATGTCCACACTTAGATAGAATTATGAATGTTGGCATGTCCACACTTAGATAGAATTGTGAATGTTGGCATGTCTACACTTAGATAGGATTGTAAATATTAGTATGTCCACACTTAGATAGAATTATGAATGTTGGCATGCCCACACTTAGATAGAGTTGTAAATATGTCCACACTTAGATAGAATTGTGAATATTATTATGTCCACACTTGGATAGAATCATGAATGTTAGCATGCCCGCACTTAGATAGAGTTGTAAATATTAGCATGTCCACACTTAAATAGAATTGTGAATATTAGTATGTCCACACTTAGATAGAATTGTGAATGTTAGCATGCCCGCACTTAGATAGAGTTGTAAATATGTCCACACTTAGATAGAATTGTGAATATTAGTATGTGCACACTTAGATAGAATTATGAATGTTGGCATGTCCACACTTAGATAGAATTGTGAATATTAGCATGTCCACACTTAGATATAATTATGAATGTTGGCATGTCCACACTTAGATAGAATTGTAAATATTAGCATGTGCACACTAAGATGGAATTGTGAATATTAGCATGTCCACACTTAGATAGAATTGTGAATGTTGGCATGTCCACACTTAGATAGGATTGTAAATATTAGCATGTGCACACTTAGATAGAATTGTGAACATTAGACTGCGTCGCATCTGGATGGAATTGTGAATATTAGCATGTCCACATTTAGATGGAATTGTGAATATTATTATGTCCACACTTAGATAGAATTATGAATGTTAGCATGCCCACACTTAGATAGAGTTGTACATATTAGCATTTCCACACTTGGATAGAATTGTGAATATTACTATGTCCACACTTAGATAGAATTATGAATGTTGGCATGTCCACACTTAGATAGAATTGTGAATATTAGCCTGTCCACACTTAGATAGGATTATGAATGTTGGCATGTCCACACTTAGATAGAATTGTAAATATTAGCATGTGCACACTTAGATAGAATTGTGAATATTAGCATGTCCACACTTAGATAGAATTGTGAATATTAGCATGTCCACACTTAGATAGAATTATGAATGTTGGCATGTCCACACTTAGATAGAATTGTGAATGTTGGCATGTCCACACTTAGATAGAATTGTAAATATTAGCATGTCCACACTTGGATAGAATTGTAAATATTAGCATGTCCACACTTAGATAGAATTGTGAATATTAGTATTTCCACACTTAGATAGAATTGTGAATGTTAGCATGCCCGCACTTAGATAGAGTTGTAAATATGTCCACACATAGATAGAATTGTGAATATTAGTATGTCCACACTTAGATAGAATTATGAATGTTGGCATGTCCACACTTAGATAGAATTGTGAATATTAGCATGTCCACACTTAGATAGAATTATGAATGTTGGCATGTCCACACTTAGATAGAATTGTAAATATTAGCATGTGCACACTTAGATAGAATTGTGAATATTAGCATGTCCAGACTTAGATAGAATTGTGAATATGAGCATGTCCACACTTAGATAGAATTATGAATGTTGGCATGTCCACACTTAGATAGAATTGTGAATGTTGGCATGTCCACACTTAGATAGAATGGTAAATATTAGCATGTGCACACTTAGATAGAATTGTGAATATTAGCATGTCCACACTTAGATAGAATTATGAATGTTGGCATGTCCACACTTAGATAGAATTGTGAATGTTGGTATGTTCACACTTAGATAGGATTGTAAATATTAGCATGTGCAAACTTAAATAGAATTGTGAATATTAGCATGTCCACACTTAGATAGAATTGTGAATATTAGCATGTCCACACTTAGATAGAATTATGAATATTGGCATGTCCACACTTAGATAGAATTATGAATGTTGGCATGTCCACACTTATATAGAATTGTAAATATTAGCATGTGCACACTTAGATAGAATTGTGAATATTAGCATGTCCACACTTAGATAGAATTGTGAATGTTGGCATGTCCACACTTATATAGAATTGTGAATGTTGGCATGTCCACACTTAGATAGAATTGTGAATATTAGCATGTCCACACTTAGATAGAATTATGAATGTTGGCATGTCCACACTTAGATCGAATTGTGAATATTAGCATGTCCACACTTAGATAGAATTATGAATGTTGGCATGTCCACACTTAGATAGAATTGTGAATGTTGGCATGTCCACACTTAGATAGAATTGTGAATGTTAGCATGTCCACACTTAGATAGAATTGTGAACATTAGCCTGCGTCGCATCTGGATAGAATTGTAAATATTAGCATGTCCACACTTAGATAGAATTATGAATGTTGGCATGTCCACACTTAGATCGAATTGTGAATATTAGCATGTCCACACTTAGATAGAATTATGAATGTTGGCATGTCCACACTTAGAAAGAATTGTAAATATTAGCATTTCCACACTTAGATAGAATTGTAAATATTAGCATGTGCACATTTAGATAGAATTGTGAATATTAGCATGTCCACACTTAGATAGAATTGTGAATGTTGGCATGTCCACACTTAGATAGAATTGTGAATATTAGCATGCCCACACTTTGATAGAATTATGAATGTTGGCATGTCCACAATTATATAGAATTGTAAATATTAGCATGTGCACACTTAGATAGAATTGTGAATATTAGCATGTCCACACTTAGATAGAATTGTGAATGTTGGCATGTCCACACTTATATAGAATTGTAAATATTAGCATGTGCACAATTAGATAGAATTGTGAACATTAGCCTGTGTCGCATCTGGATGGAATTGTGAATATTAGCATGTCCAAACTTAGATAGAATTGTGAATATTAGTATGTCCACACTCAGATAGAATTATGAATGTCAGCATGCCAGCACTTAGAGTTGTAAATATTAGCATGTCCACACTTAGATAGAATTGTGAATATTAGTATGTCCACACTTAGGTAGAATTTGAATGTTAGCAGGCCCGCACTTAGATAGAGTTGTAAATATTAGCATGTCCACACTTAGATAGAATTGTGAATATTAGCATGTCCACACTTAGATAGAATTATGAATGTTGGCATGTCCACACTTAGATATAATTGTGAATGTTGGCATGTCTACACTTAGATAGGATTGTAAATATTAGTATGTCCACACTTAGATAGAATTATGAATATTATTATGTCCACACTTGGATAGAATCATGAATGTTAGCATGCCCGCACTTAGATAGAGTTGTAAATATTAGCATGTCCACACTTAAATAGAATTGTGAATATTAGTATGTCCACACTTAGATAGAATTGTGAATGTTAGCATGCCCGCACTTAGATAGAGTTGTAAATATGTCCACACTTAGATAGAATTGTGAATATTAGTATGTGCACACTTAGATAGAATTATGAATGTTGGCATGTCCACACTTAGATAGAATTGTGAATATTAGCATGTCCACACTTAGATAGAATTGTAAATATTAGCATGTGCACACTAAGATAGAATTGTGAATATTAGCATGTCCACACTTAGATAGAATTGTGAATGTTGGCATGTCCACACTTAGATAGGATTGTAAATATTAGCATGTGCACACTTAGATAGAATTGTGAACATTAGACTGCGTCGCATCTGGATGGAATTGTGAATATTAGCATGTCCACATTTAGATAGAATTGTGAATATTATTATGTCCACACTTAGATAGAATTATGAATGTTAGCATGCCCACACTTAGATAGAGTTGTACATATTAGCATTTCCACACTTGGATAGAATTGTGAATATTACTATGTCCACACTTAGATAGAATTATGAATGTTGGCATGTCCACACTTAGATAGAATTGTGAATATTAGCCTGTCCACACTTAGATAGGATTATGAATGTTGGCATGTCCACACTTAGATAGAATTGTAAATATTAGCATGTGCACACTTAGATAGAATTGTGAATATTAGCATGTCCACACTTAGATAGAATTGTGAATATTAGCATGTCCACACTTAGATAGAATTATGAATGTTGGCATGTCCACACTTAGATAGAATTGTGAATGTTGGCATGTCCACACTTAGATAGAATTGTAAATATTAGCATGTCCACACTTGGATAGAATTGTAAATATTAGCATGTCCACACTTAGATAGAATTGTGAATATTAGTATTTCCACACTTAGATAGAATTGTGAATGTTAGCATGCCCGCACTT
Organism: Ambystoma mexicanum; assembly: GCF_040938575.1. Classification (NCBI taxonomy): domain Eukaryota; kingdom Metazoa; phylum Chordata; class Amphibia; order Caudata; family Ambystomatidae; genus Ambystoma; species Ambystoma mexicanum. The sequence continues at coordinate 1,669,788,678 of NC_090932.1, read as the reverse complement.
AGATAGAGTTGTAAATATGTCCACACATAGATAGAATTGTGAATATTAGTATGTCCACACTTAGATAGAATTATGAATGTTGGCATGTCCACACTTAGATAGAATTGTGAATATTAGCATGTCCACACTTAGATAGAATTATGAATGTTGGCATGTCCACACTTAGATAGAATTGTAAATATTAGCATGTGCACACTTAGATAGAATTGTGAATATTAGCATGTCCAGACTTAGATAGAATTGTGAATATGAACATGTCCACACTTAGATAGAATTATGAATGTTGGCATGTCCACACTTAGATAGAATTGTGAATGTTGGCATGTCCACACTTAGATAGGATTGTAAATATTAGCATGTGCACACTTAGATAGAATTGTGAACATTAGACTGCGTCGCATCTGGATGGAATTGTGAATATTAGCATGTCCACATTTAGATAGAATTGTGAATATTATTATGTCCACACTTAGATAGAATTATGAATGTTAGCATGCCCACACTTAGATAGAGTTGTACATATTAGCATTTCCACACTTGGATAGAATTGTGAATATTACTATGTCCACACTTAGATAGAATTATGAATGTTGGCATGTCCACACTTAGATAGAATTGTGAATATTAGCCTGTCCACACTTAGATAGGATTATGAATGTTGGCATGTCCACACTTAGATAGAATTGTAAATATTAGCATGTGCACACTTAGATAGAATTGTGAATATTAGCATGTCCACACTTAGATAGAATTGTGAATATTAGCATGTCCACACTTAGATAGAATTATGAATGTTGGCATGTCCACACTTAGATAGAATTGTGAATGTTGGCATGTCCACACTTAGATAGAATTGTAAATATTAGCATGTCCACACTTGGATAGAATTGTAAATATTAGCATGTCCACACTTAGATAGAATTGTGAATATTAGTATTTCCACACTTAGATAGAATTGTGAATGTTAGCATGCCCGCACTTAGATAGAGTTGTAAATATGTCCACACATAGATAGAATTGTGAATATTAGTATGTCCACACTTAGATAGAATTATGAATGTTGGCATGTCCACACTTAGATAGAATTGTGAATATTAGCATGTCCACACTTAGATAGAATTATGAATGTTGGCATGTCCACACTTAGATAGAATTGTAAATATTAGCATGTGCACACTTAGATAGAATTGTGAATATTAGCATGTCCAGACTTAGATAGAATTGTGAATATGAGCATGTCCACACTTAGATAGAATTATGAATGTTGGCATGTCCACACTTAGATCGAATTGTGAATATTAGCATGTCCACACTTAGATAGAATTATGAATGTTGGCATGTCCACACTTAGATAGAATTGTGAATGTTGGCATGTCCACACTTAGATAGAATTGTGAATGTTAGCATGTCCACACTTAGATAGAATTGTGAACATTAGCCTGCGTCGCATCTGGATAGAATTGTAAATATTAGCATGTCCACACTTAGATAGAATTATGAATGTTGGCATTTCCACACTTAGATAGAATTGTAAATATTAGCATGTGCACACTTAGATAGAATTGTGAATATTAGCATGTCCACACTTAGATAGAATTGTGAATGTTGGCATGTCCACACCTAGATAGAATTGTGAATGTTGGCATGTCCACACTTAGATAGAATTGTAAATATTAGCATGTGCACACTTAGAATTGTGAACATTAGCCTGCGTCGCATCTGGATGGAATTGTGAATATTAGCATGTCCAAACTTAGATAGAATTGTGAATATTAGTATGTTCACACTCAGATAGAATTATGAATGTCAGCATGCCAGCACTTAGAGTTGTAAATATTAGCATGTCCACACTTAGATAGAATTGTGAATATTAGTATGTCCACACTTAGGTAGAATTTGAATGTTAGCAGGCCCGCACTTAGATAGAGTTGTAAATATTAGCATGTCCACACTTAGATAGAATTGTGAATATTAGCATGTCCACACTTAGATAGAATTATGAATGTTGGCATGTCCACACTTAGATAGAATTGTAAATATTAGCATGTGCACACTTAGATATAATTGTGAATATTAGCATGTCCACACTTAGATATAATTGTGAATGTTGGCATGTCCACACTTAGATAGAATTGTAAATATTAGCATGTGCACATTTAGATAGAATTGTGAATGTTAGCATGCCCGCACTTAGATAGAGTTGTAAATATGTCCACACTTAAATAGAATTGTGAATATTAGTATGTCCACACTTAGGTAGAATTTGAATGTTAGCAGGCCCGCACTTAGATAGAGTTGTAAATATTAGCATGTCCACACTTAGATAGAATTATGAATGTTGGCATGTCCACACTTAGATAGAATTATGAATGTTGGCATGTCCACACTTAGATAGAATTGTGAATGTTGGCATGTCCACACTTAGATAGAATTATGAATGTTGGCATGTCCACACTTAGATAGAATTGTGAATGTTAGCATGCCCACACTTAGATAGAATTATGAATGTTGGCATGTCCACACTTAGATAGAATTGTGAATGTTAGCATGCCCACACTTAGATAGAATTGTGAATGTTGGCATGTCCACACTTAGATAGAATTATGAATGTTGGCATGTCCACACTTAGATAGAATTGTGAATGTTAGCATGCCCACACTTAGATAGAATTGTGAATGTTAGCATGTCCACACTTAGATAGAATTGTGAACATTAGCCTGCGTCGCATCTAGATAGAATTGTAAATATTAGCATGTCCACACTTAGATAGAATTATGAATGTTGGCATGTCCACACTTAGATCGAATTGTGAATATTAGCATGTCCACACTTAGATAGAATTATGAATGTTGGCATGTCCACACTTAGATAGAATTGTGAATGTTGGCATGTCCACACTTAGATAGAATTGTGAATGTTAGCATGTCCACACTTAGATAGAATTGTGAACATTAGCCTGCGTCGCATCTGGATAGAATTGTAAATATTAGCATGTCCACACTTAGATAGAATTATGAATGTTGGCATGTCCACACTTAGATCGAATTGTGAATATTAGCATGTCCACACTTAGATAGAATTATGAATGTTGGCATGTCCACACTTAGAAAGAATTGTAAATATTAGCATGTCCACACTTAGATAGAATTATGAATGTTGGCATTTCCACACTTAGATAGAATTGTAAATATTAGCATGTGCACACTTAGATAGAATTGTGAATATTAGCATGTCCACACTTAGATAGAATTGTGAATGTTGGCATGTCCACACTTAGATAGAATTGTGAATGTTGGCATGTCCACACTTATATAGAATTGTAAATATTAGCATGTGCACAATTAGATAGAATTGTGAACATTAGCCTGTGTCGCATCTGGATGGAATTGTGAATATTAGCATGTCCAAACTTAGATAGAATTGTGAATATTAGTATGTCCACACTCAGATAGAATTATGAATGTCAGCATGCCAGCACTTAGAGTTGTAAATATTAGCATGTCCACACTTAGATAGAATTGTGAATATTAGTATGTCCACACTTAGGTAGAATTTGAATGTTAGCAGGCCCGCACTTAGATAGAGTTGTAAATATTAGCATGTACACACTTAGATAGAATTGTGAATATTAGCATGTCCACACTTAGATAGAATTATGAATGTTGGCATGTCCACACTTAGATAGAATTGTGAATGTTGGCATGTCTACACTTAGATAGGATTGTAAATATTAGTATGTCCACACTTAGATAGAATTATGAATGTTGGCATGCCCACACTTAGATAGAGTTGTAAATATGTCCACACTTAGATAGAATTGTGAATATTATTATGTCCACACTTGGATAGAATCATGAATGTTAGCATGCCCGCACTTAGATAGAGTTGTAAATATTAGCATGTCCACACTTAAATAGAATTGTGAATATTAGTATGTCCACACTTAGATAGAATTGTGAATGTTAGCATGCCCGCACTTAGATAGAGTTGTAAATATGTCCACACTTAGATAGAATTGTGAATATTAGTATGTGCACACTTAGATAGAATTATGAATGTTGGCATGTCCACACTTAGATAGAATTGTGAATATTAGCATGTCCACACTTAGATATAATTATGAATGTTGGCATGTCCACACTTAGATAGAATTGTAAATATTAGCATGTGCACACTAAGATGGAATTGTGAATATTAGCATGTCCACACTTAGATAGAATTGTGAATGTTGGCATGTCCACACTTAGATAGGATTGTAAATATTAGCATGTGCACACTTAGATAGAATTGTGAACATTAGACTGCGTCGCATCTGGATGGAATTGTGAATATTAGCATGTCCACATTTAGATGGAATTGTGAATATTATTATGTCCACACTTAGATAGAATTATGAATGTTAGCATGCCCACACTTAGATAGAGTTGTACATATTAGCATTTCCACACTTGGATAGAATTGTGAATATTACTATGTCCACACTTAGATAGAATTATGAATGTTGGCATGTCCACACTTAGATAGAATTGTGAATATTAGCCTGTCCACACTTAGATAGGATTATGAATGTTGGCATGTCCACACTTAGATAGAATTGTAAATATTAGCATGTGCACACTTAGATAGAATTGTGAATATTAGCATGTCCACACTTAGATAGAATTGTGAATATTAGCATGTCCACACTTAGATAGAATTATGAATGTTGGCATGTCCACACTTAGATAGAATTGTGAATGTTGGCATGTCCACACTTAGATAGAATTGTAAATATTAGCATGTCCACACTTGGATAGAATTGTAAATATTAGCATGTCCACACTTAGATAGAATTGTGAATATTAGTATTTCCACACTTAGATAGAATTGTGAATGTTAGCATGCCCGCACTTAGATAGAGTTGTAAATATGTCCACACATAGATAGAATTGTGAATATTAGTATGTCCACACTTAGATAGAATTATGAATGTTGGCATGTCCACACTTAGATAGAATTGTGAATATTAGCATGTCCACACTTAGATAGAATTATGAATGTTGGCATGTCCACACTTAGATAGAATTGTAAATATTAGCATGTGCACACTTAGATAGAATTGTGAATATTAGCATGTCCAGACTTAGATAGAATTGTGAATATGAGCATGTCCACACTTAGATAGAATTATGAATGTTGGCATGTCCACACTTAGATAGAATTGTGAATGTTGGCATGTCCACACTTAGATAGAATGGTAAATATTAGCATGTGCACACTTAGATAGAATTGTGAATATTAGCATGTCCACACTTAGATAGAATTATGAATGTTGGCATGTCCACACTTAGATAGAATTGTGAATGTTGGTATGTTCACACTTAGATAGGATTGTAAATATTAGCATGTGCAAACTTAAATAGAATTGTGAATATTAGCATGTCCACACTTAGATAGAATTGTGAATATTAGCATGTCCACACTTAGATAGAATTATGAATATTGGCATGTCCACACTTAGATAGAATTATGAATGTTGGCATGTCCACACTTATATAGAATTGTAAATATTAGCATGTGCACACTTAGATAGAATTGTGAATATTAGCATGTCCACACTTAGATAGAATTGTGAATGTTGGCATGTCCACACTTATATAGAATTGTGAATGTTGGCATGTCCACACTTAGATAGAATTGTGAATATTAGCATGTCCACACTTAGATAGAATTATGAATGTTGGCATGTCCACACTTAGATCGAATTGTGAATATTAGCATGTCCACACTTAGATAGAATTATGAATGTTGGCATGTCCACACTTAGATAGAATTGTGAATGTTGGCATGTCCACACTTAGATAGAATTGTGAATGTTAGCATGTCCACACTTAGATAGAATTGTGAACATTAGCCTGCGTCGCATCTGGATAGAATTGTAAATATTAGCATGTCCACACTTAGATAGAATTATGAATGTTGGCATGTCCACACTTAGATCGAATTGTGAATATTAGCATGTCCACACTTAGATAGAATTATGAATGTTGGCATGTCCACACTTAGAAAGAATTGTAAATATTAGCATTTCCACACTTAGATAGAATTGTAAATATTAGCATGTGCACATTTAGATAGAATTGTGAATATTAGCATGTCCACACTTAGATAGAATTGTGAATGTTGGCATGTCCACACTTAGATAGAATTGTGAATATTAGCATGTCCACACTTTGATAGAATTATGAATGTTGGCATGTCCACAATTATATAGAATTGTAAATATTAGCATGTGCACACTTAGATAGAATTGTGAATATTAGCATGTCCACACTTAGATAGAATTGTGAATGTTGGCATGTCCACACTTATATAGAATTGTAAATATTAGCATGTGCACAATTAGATAGAATTGTGAACATTAGCCTGTGTCGCATCTGGATGGAATTGTGAATATTAGCATGTCCAAACTTAGATAGAATTGTGAATATTAGTATGTCCACACTCAGATAGAATTATGAATGTCAGCATGCCAGCACTTAGAGTTGTAAATATTAGCATGTCCACACTTAGATAGAATTGTGAATATTAGTATGTCCACACTTAGGTAGAATTTGAATGTTAGCAGGCCCGCACTTAGATAGAGTTGTAAATATTAGCATGTCCACACTTAGATAGAATTGTGAATATTAGCATGTCCACACTTAGATAGAATTATGAATGTTGGCATGTCCACACTTAGATAGAATTGTGAATGTTGGCATGTCTACACTTAGATAGGATTGTAAATATTAGTATGTCCACACTTAGATAGAATTATGAATATTATTATGTCCACACTTGGATAGAATCATGAATGTTAGCATGCCCGCACTTAGATAGAGTTGTAAATATTAGCATGTCCACACTTAAATAGAATTGTGAATATTAGTATGTCCACACTTAGATAGAATTGTGAATGTTAGCATGCCCGCACTTAGATAGAGTTGTAAATATGTCCACACTTAGATAGAATTGTGAATATTAGTATGTGCACACTTAGATAGAATTATGAATGTTGGCATGTCCACACTTAGATAGAATTGTGAATATTAGCATGTCCACACTTAGATAGAATTGTAAATATTAGCATGTGCACACTAAGATAGAATTGTGAATATTAGCATGTCCACACTTAGATAGAATTGTGAATGTTGGCATGTCCACACTTAGATAGGATTGTAAATATTAGCATGTGCACACTTAGATAGAATTGTGAACATTAGACTGCGTCGCATCTGGATGGAATTGTGAATATTAGCATGTCCACATTTAGATAGAATTGTGAATATTATTATGTCCACACTTAGATAGAATTATGAATGTTAGCATGCCCACACTTAGATAGAGTTGTACATATTAGCATTTCCACACTTGGATAGAATTGTGAATATTACTATGTCCACACTTAGATAGAATTATGAATGTTGGCATGTCCACACTTAGATAGAATTGTGAATATTAGCCTGTCCACACTTAGATAGGATTATGAATGTTGGCATGTCCACACTTAGATAGAATTGTAAATATTAGCATGTGCACACTTAGATAGAATTGTGAATATTAGCATGTCCACACTTAGATAGAATTGTGAATATTAGCATGTCCACACTTAGATAGAATTATGAATGTTGGCATGTCCACACTTAGATAGAATTGTGAATGTTGGCATGTCCACACTTAGATAGAATTGTAAATATTAGCATGTCCACACTTGGATAGAATTGTAAATATTAGCATGTCCACACTTAGATAGAATTGTGAATATTAGTATTTCCACACTTAGATAGAATTGTGAATGTTAGCATGCCCGCACTTAGATAGAGTTGTAAATATGTCCACACATAGATAGAATTGTGAATATTAGTATGTCCACACTTAGATAGAATTATGAATGTTGGCATGTCCACACTTAGATAGAATTGTGAATATTAGCATGTCCACACTTAGATAGAATTATGAATGTTGGCATGTCCACACTTAGATAGAATTGTAAATATTAGCATGTGCACACTTAGATAGAATTGTGAATATTAGCATGTCCAGACTTAGATAGAATTGTGAATATGAGCATGTCCACACTTAGATAGAATTATGAATGTTGGCATGTCCACACTTAGATAGAATTGTGAATGTTGGCATGTCCACACTTAGATAGGATTGTAAATATTAGCATGTGCACACTTAGATAGAATTGTGAACATTAGACTGCGTCGCATCTGGATGGAATTGTGAATATTAGCATGTCCACATTTAGATAGAATTGTGAATATTATTATGTCCACACTTAGATAGAATTATGAATGTTAGCATGCCCACACTTAGATAGAGTTGTACATATTAGCATTTCCACACTTGGATAGAATTGTGAATATTACTATGTCCACACTTAGATAGAATTATGAATGTTGGCATGTCCACACTTAGATAGAATTGTGAATATTAGCCTGTCCACACTTAGATAGGATTATGAATGTTGGCATGTCCACACTTAGATAGAATTGTAAATATTAGCATGTGCACACTTAGATAGAATTGTGAATATTAGCATGTCCACACTTAGATAGAATTGTGAATATTAGCATGTCCACACTTAGATAGAATTATGAATGTTGGCATGTCCACACTTAGATAGAATTGTGAATGTTGGCATGTCCACACTTAGATAGAATTGTAAATATTAGCATGTCCACACTTGGATAGAATTGTAAATATTAGCATGTCCACACTTAGATAGAATTGTGAATATTAGTATTTCCACACTTAGATAGAATTGTGAATGTTAGCATGCCCGCACTTAGATAGAGTTGTAAATATGTCCACACATAGATAGAATTGTGAATATTAGTATGTCCACACTTAGATAGAATTATGAATGTTGGCATGTCCACACTTAGATAGAATTGTGAATATTAGCATGTCCACACTTAGATAGAATTATGAATGTTGGCATGTCCACACTTAGATAGAATTGTAAATATTAGCATGTGCACACTTAGATAGAATTGTGAATATTAGCATGTCCAGACTTAGATAGAATTGTGAATATGAGCATGTCCACACTTAGATAGAATTATGAATGTTGGCATGTCCACACTTAGATAGAATTGTGAATGTTGGCATGTCCACACTTAGATAGAATGATAAATATTAGCATGTGCACACTTAGATAGAATTGTGAATATTAGCATGTCCACATTTAGATAGAATTATGAATGTTGGCATGTCCACACTTAGATAGAATTGTGAATGTTGGTATGTTCACACTTAGATAGGATTGTAAATATTAGCATGTGCAAACTTAAATAGAATTGTGAATATTAGCATGTCCACACTTAGATAGAATTGTGAATATTAGCATGTCCACACTTAGATAGAATTATGAATGTTGGCATGTCCACACTTAGATAGAATTATGAATGTTGGCATGTCCACACTTATATAGAATTGTAAATATTAGCATGTGCACACTTAGAATTGTGAATATTAGCATGTCCACACTTAGATAGAATTGTGAATGTTGGCATGTCCACACTTATATAGAATTGTAAATATTAGCATGTGCACACTTAGATAGAATTGTGAACATTAGCCTGTGTCTTAGATAGAATTGTGAATATTAGCATGTCCACACTTAGATAGAATTATGAATGTTGGCATGTCCACACTTAGATAGAATTGTAAATATTAGCATGTGCACACTTAGATAGAATTGTGAATATTAGCATGCCCACACTAAGATAGAATTATGAATGTTGGCATGTCCACACTTAGATAGAATTGTGAATGTTGGCATGTCCACACTTAGATAGAATTGTAAATATTAGCATGTCCACACTTGGATAGAGTTGTAAATATGTCCACACTTAGATAGAATTGTGAATATTAGTATGTCCACACTTAGATAGAATTGTGAATGTTAGCATGCCCACACTTAGATAGAGTTGTAAATATGTCCACACTTAGATAGAATTGTGAATATTAGTATGTCCACACTTAGATAGAATTATGAATGTTGGCATGTCCACACTTAGATAAAATTGTGAATATTAGCATGTCCACACTTAGATAGAATTATGAATATTAGCATGTCCACACTTAGATAGAATTGTGAATATTAGCATGTCCACACTTAGATAGAATTATTCATGTTGGCATGTCCACACTTAGGTAGAATTGTGAATTTTGACATGTCCACACTTAGATAGAATTGTGAATATTAGCATGTCCACACTTAGATAGAATTGTGAACATTAGCATGTGCACACTTAGATAGAATTGTGAACATTAGCATGCGTCGCATCTAGATAGGATTTTGACTTAAGGATAGCTTGCCCGCACCTAGATGAACTTGAATGTTGGCATGTGTCACACTCAGAGCTGTGAACTCCAGCCTGCGTCGCATCTGGATAGGACTGTGAATGTTGGCATGCCCACACCTAGATAGAATTCTGAACAGTGGCCTGCACCGCATCTGGATCGGATTGTGAAGGCCAACAAGTGCCACACTTAGACAATACTGTGAATGTTAGCACGCTAAAGGTCAGGTAACCCACTAACCAATATAACCTCAAACTCTGCATACCAATCTCACTCAAAAACTCACACAACCATCTCTCGCACCACAAGCCGCACACACTTCACAACACTGCAACAACACATAAGCCGGACCAACAGCACACGCGGACTGACACTGATCCAATACCCACACCAAAGCTCTGCATCTGGTGTATACCGAGTTGAAGCTGCCAACAGAACACCACTCCTCTCACTATCCTACTCCCTCTTCACCTTACTAACCCATCCCCCCTTATCGTTTAGAGATCCGCCAGAGCGCCTGGGGACCAATTCCGTTGGTGACGGTGCGATGTACAAATACCTTTAACATTTAACATTTAACATTAACTTATAAAGCATCGAGATGTCACACCCGAATGTCAGAAAATCACATGAAAAAAAGTATTTCCCAGACATCTTCAAGCTCCTGACCATCACCAGTCAACCACACTAGCAACCCCCCAAACCCACACTACCTTCAATCGTACAGTGAACCGCCCCACTCCCAGTACTACTTTAATAAAAAAAATCACGATCTTGCGTCGAGGAAAAACAATGTGCTTTTAATGGCAGGTTTTCAAAATTGAAAGGCTTCACTCCAGTAACGCTTCCGGAATAATACAGCAATGTTAATAAAGCTATGTTTTGGGTGTCAGGGGCACCTCACTCTTCTCCAATTTCTTTTAAATGACACTGGACAGATTTTCGCCAAACTAACTGAGAAATTAATTCTCGAGCTTCCTGCTGCTTTTGAAATTAAACTGGCAAAAATATGTCCAGTTCTTTAGACTGCCAACTGTCTAAACAATGCACATTTTTTCTGTGCAAAAGGTAAAGTACTCCTTTTTTCAAACGTTTCCATTTTTTGAACCATTGTTTGGATTTGTACAACACTTTGGTGTGCCCGGGCCAAAATTTGTTTGGGGAAAAATGCAGGTAGATGTGTAAAACGGGAGAAAACTATGAGTCTTACTATATGCAAGCTAGGTGATTTTTAAACCTCTGCCAACCTCCAACAAGCTTAATCTGGCTAGGGGAATAGTTAACCTCTGCCAACCTCCAACAAGCTTAATCTGGCTAAGGGACTAGTTAACCTCTGCCAACCTCCAACAAGCTTAATCTGGCTAGGGGAATAGTTAACCTCTGCCAACCTCCAACACGCTTAATCTGGCTAGGGGAATAGTTAAACTCTGCCAACCTCCAACAAGCTTAATTCAGCAAGGGAATTTTTACACCTCTGCCAACCTCCAAAAAGCTTAATCTGGGTAGGGGAATAGTTAACCTCTGCCAACCTCCAACAAGCTTAATCTGGCTAGGGGAATAGTTAACCTCTGCCAACCTCTAACAAGCTTAATCCAGCTAGGTGATGTTTACACCTCTGCCAACCTCCAACAAACTTAATCTGGCTAGGGCAATAGTTACACCTCTGCCAACCTCCAACAAGATTAATCCAGCTAGGGGATATTTACAACTCTGCATACAACAAGTTTAATCTGGCTAGGGGAATAGTTGCACCTCTGCCAACCTCCAACAAGCTTAATCAGGCTAGTGGGATAGTTAACCTCTGTCAACCTCCAACAAACTTAATCCAGCTAGGAAATTTTTACACCTCTGGCAACCTCCAACAAGCTTAATCTGGCTAGGGGAATAGTTACACCTCTGCCAACCTCCAATAAATTTAATCTGGCTAGGGTAATAGTTAACCTCTGCCAACCTCCAACAAGCTTAATCCAGCTAGGGGATTTTTAAACCTCTGCCAACCTCCAACAAACTTAATCCAGCTAGGGGATATTTACACCTCTGCCAACCTCCAACAAGTTTAATCTGGCTAGGGGAATAGTTACACCTCTGCCAACCTCCAACATACTTCATCTGGCTAGGGGAATAGTTACACTTCTGCCAACCGCCACCAAACCTAATCCAGCTAGTGGAATAGTTATCCTCTGCCAACCTCCAACAAACTTAATCCAGCTAAGGAAATAGTTATCCTCTGCCAACCTCCAACAAGCTTAATCTGGCTAGGGGAATAGTTAACATCTGCCAACCTCCAACACTCTTAATCTGGCTAGGGGAATAGTTAATCTCTGCCATCCTCTAACAAGCTTAATCTGGCTAGGGGATATTTACACCTCTGCTAACCTCCAATAAGTTTAATCTGGCTAGGGGAATAGTTACACCTCTGCCAACCTCCAACAAGCTTAATCTGGCTAGTGGAATAGTTAACCTCTGCCAATCTCCAACAAGCTTAATCCAGCTAGGGGATTTTCACACCTCTGCCAACCTCCAACAAGCTTAATCTGGCTAGGGGAATAGTTCCACCTCTGCCAACCTCCAACAAGCTTAATCTGGCTAGGGTAATAGTTAACCTCTGCCAACCTCCAACAAGCTTAATACAGCTAGGGGATTTTTAAACCTCTGCCAACCTCCAACAAGCTTAATCCAGCTAGGGGATATTTACACCTCTGCCAACCTCCAACAAGTTTAATCTGGCTAGGGGAATAGTTACACCTCTGCCAACCTCCAACATACTTAATCTGGCTAGGGGAATAGTTACACTTCTGCCAACTGCCAACAAACCTAATCCAGCTAGTGGAATAGTTATCCTCTGCCAACCTCCAACACGCTTAATCCAGCTAAGGAAATAGTTATCCTCTGCCAACCTCCAACTAGCTTAATCTAGCTAGGGGAATAGTTAACCTCTGCCAACCTCCAACACTCTTAATCTGGCTAGGGGAATAGTTAACCTCTGCCATCCTCCAACAAGCTTAATCTGGCTAGGGGATATTTACACGTCTGCCAACCTCCAACAAGTTTAATCTGGCTAGGGGGATAGTTACACCTCTGCCAACCTCCAACAAGCTTAATCTGGCTAGTGGAATAGTTAACCTCTTCCAACCTCCAACAAGCTTAATCCAGCTAGGGGAATTTTACACCTCTGCCAACCTCCAACAAGCTTAATCTGACTAGGGGAATAGTTCCACCTCTGCCAACCTCCAACAAGCTTAATCTGGCTAGGGTAATAGTTAACATCTGCCAACCTCCAATAAGCTTAATACAGTTAGGGGATTTTTAAACCTCTGCCAACCTCCAACAAGCTTAATCCAGCTAGGGGATATTTACACCTCTGCCAACCTCCAACAAATTTAATCTGTCTTGGGGAATAGTTACACCTCTGCCAACCTCCAACAAGTTTAATCCAGCTATGGGATTTGTTCGCCTCTGTCGACATCCAACGAGCCTAACACAGTTAGGGTTTTGGTTAACCTTCACCAACATCCAACAAGCCTAATCAAGTTTGGGGACATGTTAAACTTTACTGACATCCATTACGCCTGTTTGCACCCCCCTTATTCATGGCAGTCAACAGAAGGTTACCCGGATTTCCAGCCGGCATGATTACCTACCAGCACCACATGGGCGGTTGAAACACTATACTTGAAGGGTTGGCTGGTCCAACATGAATGATTTGGGCCGGGTTTAACGAGACAGGGAGCGAGTGTCTGCATTATTATCAGATTACAGATTTACCAACCACAGCTCATCCAATCCCAGAGCCACCATATCCAATGTGCCATTTTAGACATAGTAGGAAAGTGGCCTTCCCCAATGCACATCGGCCGGGTGTTCCAAGATTCTCTTAGAAACCTGCTGGACATATCAGAGGCTTCGTCCTGGTCAGCTAGTAGTCTAGATGGATGTGCCAGTCTGCATCACCATGGGTTGGGGTTTTACTTGCACCTGAAGCTTGTAGTGTTGCCCCTTCTGAGGTACCAGTCTATATCGATGAAGGAGCGCTAAATGATTCCTTCGACAGAAGAGTTCACATAGATTTTGGAGTGGTGGAGGGTTCCCAAGTCCTGAGCAAAACATCTGGTTCTAGGTGCCGGGTTCCTTTAGTACTCCCCACAGATGCCAGTGATGGAGAATGGTGGTGACTTTAGTCGACTGAAAGATTCAAGACCACTGGCTGTCGGCAGAGGCGGAGCAGTAGCCAATTAGCTGAGCTAGACAGAGGTTTTTGATACCTTCAAGTCAAGGTTCAAGGATGTGCGGTATTGGTGATGTCATGGGAACCTATGTAATGCAGGGGGGCAGGGGCAGAGTCACAGTCCCTGGGAATCCTGAGCTACCTGGTCCGATTCTGGTGGAATCCCTCTGACAGCTTCTGAAGGTGCCGGATATCTCTGGATGGGACACCCCTTAGAGGATCATCTGAGTAAGCTTGTTATCTTCTCAGTCAGCCTCTGCATGGAATCCCAACAGCCCCCGGGCCTGATGGAATGACGGGCACAGCAAGGAAGGACCCGAACTTAGATCCCTTCCTCCCTGGCATTGTCCTCTAGCCCCAGGGAAGCGATTTCGATGGTAGATGTTGCAAGATTGGCTATCCCCAGGATTCTTCTATGACTTTCCACGTTCCTCTCTTGGGTCGCACCTTTCAGAAGGTTCAGAAGGAGGGCAGCGAGGTATAATGGATCACCCCTGTTGAGCAAGAATGCCCACGATGGATCCCTCGTGGGTTTGGCAGAGCAGGGGTACTTGCCCAGTAGGCAAGCATTGGCATCTTCCAGGTGATCGCCCCCCCCAAATGACCGCTGGGGCCAGCATGGGACTTTCCCTTGGTGCAACTGCAGCTTCATTGAGGGGATAGTTGGGTGTCTGTAGTTAGGGGGACTGGCACATGCCCTTTCAATGTACTAGGAGGATTATTTGGGGTGCATAGTTGTTTTCAAGTTGCTCCTCCTCCACTTCCTTCGTTATGTGTAATGTTCACTCTGTGTTGCTTCTTGTTTCACTCACTCAGTCACCTGTCGCTAATACTCTTTGTTCTCCCTCTCACTGATATCATCTACCTACTGTCTCTCTCCCCATAGTACTGCCATCCTTTTCGCTATGCTTTTATTCTCTGGCCGCCTTTTCAGTTTGTCTCCCCAGCTGTTTCTGCCTTCCTTCCTTCCTTCCTTCCTTCCTTCCTTCCTTCCTTCCTTCCTTCCTTCCTTCCTTCCTTCCTTCCTTCCTTCCTTCCTTCCTTCCTTCCTTCCTTCCTTCCTTCCTTCCTTCCTTCCTTCCTTCCTTCCTTCCTTCCTTCCTTCCTTCCTTCCTTCCTTCCTTCCTTCCTTCCTTCCTTCCTTCCTTCCTTCCTTCCTTCCTTCCTTCCTTCCTTCCTTCCTTCCTTCCTTCCTTCCTTCCTTCCTTCCTTCCTTCCTTCCTTCCTCCCGCCCTCCCTTCCTTCCTCCCCCCCCCCCCACACGCCCCGTAGAAGCGTCCTTCAGCAAATATGATGGTTATTTTGGCTGGTGTGACTTTGAGCAATAGGTGTGACACATTGTTCAGTGTGGAGGGAATAAAGTGAGCCAAAGGGAGTGAGCGTAGCAGGAAGAGTCACATCCTACACAGCCATTGGTGCATTGCAGGTCAGTCAAGTGCTATGAGAAAAGAAGATACGTGCAATAGAGTGTACAGTCCTTCATCCAAGTGCAGGGAGACGGAATTACACTTTTTCCAGGAGAACATCATTTCGGGAGAGGTGTCAGCAGATCAAAGTCAACATATGAGGGTATTGTCCTTCAACAAAGTACATAGGAAGATACGTCAGAATTCTAGCCCTGGAGGGCTTCAGTGCTCTTCTTGGTCTTAAGGAAAGTGCGCTCCAATCAAGAACTTGACTAGTTTGTTTGTTTGTTTATTTGTATAGCACGCAAAACCCTGAGGTATCTAGGCACTTAAAATTGGTTTCAGGGCTTTGGGTTACAGAAAAGGAAGCGTTTGAGGTGAATTACAACATCGCAGAGCGTGTGAAAGGTAATAAATCATACAAAAGAGAAGTACAAGGTTATTACATCCATTGAGCCTGACCCCATGTTGCAGGGTGGCAGCAGCAGCACACACCTGCAAAAGTCCAGCAATAGGCAAATACATGGCACCTACCCCATGTTGCAAGCCGGCAGCAGCACACAACTGCAAAATTCCAGCAATAGGCAAATACATGGCACCTACCCCATGTTGCAAGCCGGCAGCAGCACACAAATGCAAAAGTCCAGCAATAGGCAATTATATGGCGCCTACCCCATGTTGCAAGCCGGCAGCAGCACACAACTGCAAAATTCCAGCAATAGGCAAATACATGGCACCTACCCCATGTTGCAAGCC
Source organism: Ambystoma mexicanum (assembly GCF_040938575.1). Classification (NCBI taxonomy): domain Eukaryota; kingdom Metazoa; phylum Chordata; class Amphibia; order Caudata; family Ambystomatidae; genus Ambystoma; species Ambystoma mexicanum. The sequence continues at coordinate 1,669,771,953 of NC_090932.1, read as the reverse complement.
GGCAGCAGCACACAAATGCAAAAGTCCAGCAATAGGCAAATACATGGCGCCTACCCCATGTTGCAAGCCGGCAGCAGCACACAAATGCAAAAGTCCAGCAATAGGCAATTATATGGCGCCTACCCCATGTTGCAAGCCGGCAGCAGCACACAACTGCAAAATTTCAGCAATAGGCAAATACATGGCACCTACCCCATGTTGCAAGCCGGCAGCAGCACACAACTGCAAAATTCCAGCAATAGGCAAATACATGGCGCCTACCCCATGTTGCAAGCCGGCAGCAGCACACAAATGCAAAAGTCCAGCAATAGGCAATTATATGGTGCCTACCCCATGTTGCAAGCCGGCAGCAGCACACAAATGCAAAAGTCCAGCAATTGGCAATTATATGGTACCTACCCCATGTCGCAGGGTGGCAGCAGAACACAGATGCAAAAGTCCAGCAATAGGCAAATATATGGTGCCTACCCCATGTTGCAGGGTGGCAGCACACAAATGCAAGTGTTAAATCAGTGGGAAAATACATGGTGCCTACCCCATCTTCCAGGGCGGCAGCACCCAAATGTGAGTGTCGAGGTTAGGAGAGGGTGGGCGGCACACATCACAGGTGACCTTGGGGTCTGGGGGCACCGAATATCACAGGCGATCAGGGGGTGGGGGGCACACAACATCACAGGCGGGCGGGTGTGTGGGGGCCACACAACATCACAGGTGACTAGGAGGGGTGCGGGGCACACAACATCACAGGACTACAGGCGACTAGCGGGTGTGGGGGCACACAACATCACAGGCAGGCGGGTGTGTGGGGGGCACACAACATCACAGGTGACCAGGGGGGTGGGGGATACAACATCACAGGCGACCAAAGGTGTAGCATACCTGTAGCGAACAGGTAGCAGACAGGGGCCTTGCTCATGGGCCTTCAATGGTGTGACGGCTCCCGCCTCTCGGTTTCCCTGATTGGGCTATGAGAGCCTGTGGTTAAACAGGGGGGTGGGAACCTACAGGAGCGGTGAGGCTGAGTGGAGATACCTGGTGTGCACAGGAGCAGGATGTGTCAGAGGAGGTGAGGGCAAAGGATCAGGAATGTTTTAGTTGCTTCTGGAATCTCAGAAGATATTCTACAGACTTTAAGGTAATTGATCGGTTATTCCACAGGGTAGCGCCTGTAAGTTCAGGGGTCCCACCGCCAAATCTCCCATGGTCAGTAAAAAGGAAATAGCAGATCTGATGTGTCTTGTGCAACACTGTTTTATTTTCTGCCTGAGATATAAAGGACTTGATCCTCAATGTGCATGGTGTATAAATCCAACAGTGACGACAGTGGGTGTAACATTTCCGTAGTGAGGCTGACACCTGTTATTTCGGGTGCAGTACTTTGTGTGGAAGGCATAAGACGTCATGTGGTGGGTGCTTTACTTTCTTTAGCAGGTGTGGCACTTCCTGTAGCAGATGTGAATCTCCCTGTAGCAGATCTGTCCCTTCCTGTGGAGGGGCTGTGACTTCCTGTGGTGGGCGGGGCTTCTTGTACTAATGCATATCTTTTCTTCCCCAGCTCCGTCAGCACCATGCGGAACCAGCGCTACCACATACATGCCAACTTGTCCTTCGCCATCCTCGTGGCACAGATCCTACTCCTTATTAGTTTCCGCTTCGACCCTGGCACAGTGAGTACCGAGAGAGAACAGAACAGAACAGAACGGCTGTATGAGTGTGCTTGCACGGCCGAGTCCATCTCGTCTGGCCTGGGAGGGGTGTGTTGAGAGAAGCTCTGGGCTAAGGCTGCTATAGTTATTGAAGATAAATCCTGCCAGAAAGACCTTCCTTTCGTGCAAGGTAAATCGGTTAACACAGGGGAGGTGTCCTCTGATTTTTTCTGTCCATCACCAGCACTGCAGGTGGTACTGGCGGGCGTATACAAGCATCATTACGCCATGTTTGCCCTAGTTCAACCAAGTGGAACTCCGCTTGAGTAAGAATTTACGAGTTGCCAAAGCATGTATGCCTGTGATTGCCGGTAAGACCTTGGCTGCCTTTATCATGGACAGGGGAACCTTCGTGATCTCGGATGTGGATAAACCATCAGAGTTTGAATCTGTGGAAGCCCCTAAAAATAAAGTGCTGGCCCGGTTAAATTCCAAAACAGATCCTCAGGGTTTAGGATTCTGCGCAGGGTAGAAATTGCCATTTGGTGCTCTCAGGGTAATAGAAACTGTCCTGGTGGGTTGTGGCAGCAACCATCAGTCTCATTTTTTTAGCACATTTAAAGACCTGTCCAATGGGGTCTCCAAACTGAAACTCCTACTCGATTTGGTCTATTTTTTATGAACTCTAAATAACTTTATCTTATTGATTTCCCTGTATTTTCTATTTTTGATTCTGTATTGGCTGTTTGTTTTTTGTGTTTTTGTTGGCCGCGCCTCCATGCCTATGGGCTTATTTGTTTAATATATAAATAAGAAAGGGACTGAAAGGGAGGGCTGTTATTCTCATCAATATGGCTACGGTAAGGTCTGGACCTTTCTTGAGGGAAGGGTGCCAGGGCTACCACCTTCATGGCATTTTACAAGCAAGGTCAATATTTTTATATGGAGGTTGGTAAAAACATAATAATTCCTAAGTCCCCACCAATAATCAGGCTTTTTACCTTTTAAAATAAAAAACATAATGATGGAAATATGGGTAGGCAACATTCCAATAGTGCTTTATCAACTAACTACTTCGATCCCAAAATCTACACTAAAGCCAGCAGAATCAGAATGTCCACATTCTAACCTAAATACCTTCTGGCAAAGCTGCCAGAAAGAAGGGGGCAGGCAGCTTTTACATTTCAAGCCCACTGAAAGGTCAGAGGCCAGGGGAAGTCATTTACATGTAAGGCACACTGAAAGGTAATGGGCAAGGGGCAGTTAGTTACACGTCAGGCAAACTGAAACTTCATAGGCCTGGATCATGCATGTACATGTCAGGCACATTGAAAGCTCAGATGCCAGGTGAAGTAATGTACATGCTAGGCACACATAGTTCAGAGGCGGCGGGAAGTAATTTATAAATTAGGCACTCTGAAAGGTGAGATGTTTGAGAAGTTATTTTGCGTTTGAAACACAATAAATGGTCAGAGGACTGGAACAGTCATTTACATCACAGGTATACTGAAAGATCAGAGACCAGGTGAAGTTATTTACATATCAGGCACTCCAAAAGGTCAGTGATCAGGGGCAGTCATATACATGTCAGTCACACTCACATCAGTTACACGTCAGGAGCACTGGACATGTAACTGGCTGACCCTGGGCCCCCCCAGAGGCCTTGGCCAGTCATTTAAATGTCAGGCACAGAGAAAGGTCAGATATCAGGGGCAGTCATTTACATGTCAGTCACACTGAAAGGTCAGAGGCCACAGGAAGTAATTTACCTGGTAGGCGCAGTGAAAGGTCAAAGGCTTGGATCAGTCATTTACATGCCAGGCACAGAGAAAGGTCTCAGGGCAGGAGAAGTCGTTTACATGTCTGGCACACTGAAAAGTAAAGGCCCAGGATCAGCCAGTTACATGTCCAGTGCTCCTGACATGTAACTGATGTGACCTGTCTTTCTTCTTGGCCTGTTGAAGGCACCATCATCTGGTGTGCCAGACCTTTGGCGCACTTTGTGCAGTACCAGCAGAGGACAGAACAGCAGCCCTGGAAAGATGACTTGTGCTGACTCTTCCCCCTGCTTTCTGATGTGTTGGCCTGTTGAGAGGGATCTTTATTTCATATCTGTAGGCATTGCCGGGGGTCAGAGCTAATGTTAGCTGCTCAGAATCTTGGGGTCACCTACTTTTGCTTTATACATGCGCCAATTCTTGCTAGAGGATTCTACATGCCATCTGCAGAAAGGTCCCCGCTCAGTGTGGACACACGTTGGCAAGAAACAACTGACCACTCCCTATCACAAGGTGGCATGGTGCCACTTTGCACAGAGAGCCTCATGCTAAGGAACAGGTTGTGTTTGACAACGGGGGTTTCAGGCAAGTGGCATGCTAAGGATCTCTTGCCAATCCCCCACCAGAGGCATCGCGGGGGGCTATAGCTGTGGGTCGTTTTTAGTTGTAGCCCAGGTTAGAAGCTCAGGGGCTACATTCAAAAGGCGAGCTAGCCCCGAGTCCTGCCAGTCCCGGTATGGGCTTAGCCCCAGATCTTTTCCAGACCTAGCAACACCCCTGTACTCTACCCTTGTCCCAGTGGTGGACGATGGCTTTTATACCCCCACTTCTCATGTACAGGGCGGCCCCAAACTGCCCCCCACACCAGAACACATGAAGGGCAGCTAGCTGAGGCCCACACAGCTAAAAATGAAGTCATGGCTGCTTAGAATAAAAAAGCACCCTTCTCCAGGGAGAGAGAGCCATGCTCTGCTGCTGCTAGTCTTTCCTTGGCTTGACCCACACCACAGGCAATGGAATTCTTTAAAAGTTACACTTCTAGTAACAGTTTGTCAGCTTCCTCCACGTAAAGCTCATTAAAGAAGCAGACGTTTCTCTCTGTTGAAATAAATAAATAAATAAATAAATAAATACATAAATACATAAATACATAAATACATAAATAAATAAATAACACAGCATGCATTGGTGTCCTAAAGAGGAGCAGTGAAGTCTCAACTAGTTTAGAGATCTGTTGTGTTCCTCCAGAATTAAAGCACAGCTTGCCTCCGTGGTTCCCTATTAAACGTGACTTCTACGGTGGGTTCTGATTTGGCGCTTTGGTATAGCGCTTCTTGTTATTTCTGGGACTTTAGTGCGCCTGAAAGATTGTGCACGTACAGTCTTGCTTTGATTGGCTGGAGCGAGGCAGGTGATATGCTGATGGGAAGAGGGAAGTGGATTTCAAACATTGCCTGCCAGCCCAGACTCTGAAGCAATACTGTGTCCCAGATTCCGGTGTCCCGGTCTCACTCTGCTGGCATGTTTTATCTGTTTGCGTTCCCCATCCCGTTATTATACCATTCATGTTAGTCTGGAGTAGGGGTGTCCCTTTTCTTTGGTGCACAGCCACTCCTGAACATCTCCCACCCTGCAGTCATCTTCTTTTAGATGCTGCCAGAGAGATGTTTAGGTCTCTGCCTGACCTCGTGTAGCAGCATGCAGAGTGACCCTGGTGTCAACCAACTGCTTTTGAGTGCATTGCAAAAGCTCTGTTATGGTGTCAGCCATTTTGTAGAAGCTGTGTAAGTTGGATGGAGAGTTGTCAAATGTTGCTTGTAAGACCTTTTTTTGTTTCCAAGCTCCTTGCTAGACTGATGTTTTGTCGCGTTTGTGCTGCATTGTAGTGTGTTTAAAATTATAATAACAAGATTTTCAACTAATAGCAATCAGCTGCTTAGTTCTGGGGATGCTTTTCAAAATTGCCATTATTGAGAATTGATGCCACCATCATATTCTGAGAGTGCATTTTCACTTACAGATTGGTGTTTTTGCAAGATAGTGTAATTGTTTCCATGCAGTTTTTAAAAGATGCCGAAAGTAGTTGCGTAAAGCACTTTTGACGAGCAGCTTGTGATATGACTGTGAGGAATTCAACCATGTACACGGTGGGTGTGCACTTGCCTGGGCTTTTTTGGTATTTTTTAAAGAAATTTAATGTTGGGAGCTCAATCTTGGAAAATGTGTGGGCCGAAACTGCACACATTTTCATATGCACGTCCCACAACAAACACACACGTGTGCTCTGTGTGGACACAGCCTACAGGTGCAGCCCCCCTCTCATGTTCAGCTGGAATATGACAGCCATGGGTACATCAAGGCATTTCAGGAAGGGGGATGACAACACCTTCCTCCTGCCATGGCCAGCATAATTAAATATCAAAGGCTCCATGGATCTGTCCTGTCTATTGTCAAAGTTCTGCTGGTGGCAGTGCATACTGATGAGAGTTAATTGAAACAGGCCTGTGAGAGGCCTGTTTGAGGAACTGACAAAAGAGGACAGGAAACCAACTCCTTTTTGATATGCAATGTGTCAACTTGAAGCTAGCTCCTACCTGTATGAAGGGCAGGGAATGTCATGTATGGGACAACTTTTAATAGTAGGCAATCCCTGCAGGGGGACCCCCATTCAGAGGTAAGAAGTATGTGATTTGATGGAGACAAAATGCCTGTTCTCTCCACAAACTTCAAGGCAAACCTGCGCTTTGATCAGGAGCCACAGAGAGCTCAATTAACAATAGAGTTACTTTGATCTACAACAGACAGGAAGATGGGTGGGACCTAGTACTACATGTTGTCACCCCATACCTTTCCTGTTGCAAAGCACTCTGGTTATGACCTCATGCATAATAGAAGATTGTTGGTGGAGCCCCAGGATTGTTTTTTTAAGATAGGCTTAGCCTGCACCAATCACTGGGGCCTATTTGACTTTAAAAGAGGGTTGAGCCTCTCTTTTGGCAGATCATCCAATGACTTCAAAAGGAATAAGAAGAAGGACTCAATTGGACCCCGGCTGAAGGTACAATCTGCCTTACAGCTTCCCCCAGTTTAGGAATGCCAGGATTTCCAAGGGGGAAAGAAGCAAGATCCCGCCCCTAAACATTTCCCAGGGAACAGAGAGAGATACCAACCTCAGAGGGTCCATCCAGCAGCTCCAGTACCCAGCCAGCACACAGCATGCCCTGCTAGGTTCTGCCAGCAAGCTTTCTAGATGGGAAGTGCCAGAGAGCCTCTGACCAAAGGACAAGAGTGTTGCCTGAAAACACTCTCCTCAGCTTTGTCTGCCTTAAAGGACAACACAAGCCCAGTGAAGAAGCTAGGAGGAGTGCTACACAAGCATCAACCAGCATCCATCTTTTAAGGAAATTTCTGAAGCAGTCGAGCCCTCGAACCGCGACCAGCTTCACCACTGATTGTTGTCACGCTGCAGTCACTAAAGCCGTCTGAGATGCCTTGACCAGCGTTCCAGATCCACCAATCAGCACAGAGACAATTCTTGACTGTGAGCCGCCATGTCGGCCAGCCTGCAGCTGTCCGTCCAGCCTTACTTCCCGAAATGCCTGCAGCCTGATACTCGCAGCTGTCTCCCATCTTGAACTCTGTTGCAGGATCTGTAAAATGTCCTGCAACCGACTCAATGCTGTCTAGCATCAAGATCATCTCAAGCACCAGGTACATTGTGGTTCTGTCCCCCTGGTCTGTCTCCGAATAGTCCCCTAGTGACATTTATGATCCCTTGCTCCCTCGCTGCTGAAACCAAATAACCTTGAACTGTTAAGACTGATTGCTTTACCAACTACCCTCTTGTCAGTATCCAGAGTGCATCCCTTTCCTTCGAGAAACTGTCTGTGCTCTGTGTTCATTTACAGGGTGCGTTGTATTTTGTAGTGTGCTAGAACTGTCTGTTGTAATAATGATAAATTAGATATTTGTATACAACCTTGACTGGACAGTCCCTTTAATCGTTGGGTAATAATTGTATTTTTGCTGTGTTGTAACTAACCAACGATCCACTACCTTGCGGAGATAAGCCTGCCATTCTGTCCATGTTACCAAAATTGGACAAGCAGGTTTATAATTTACTTGTGTTTCCGATCTGTTCGGATTGCTTCGGCTGCACTAGAGTGTGGGTCTGATTGATGGTTTAGAAACCGATATTCATCCCAGGACCACTGGTACCCCGGAAGTTGATCTGTCACAATGACTTTTTAGATTATTGTACTAAACAAAATATTTCCTAAGTACATCAAATTGGTATTATATTTTATAGCACTATTTCAGAATAAGTTCAAAGTTAGTGTGACAATGTTTATTCTCAAATCAATGGGCATTCACTAAACTCTCTCCACTCATCCCTTTGTGATATGTCCAGTGTGAAAGCATAACACGATTTAGAGGAATAAAGCAGGAGAGTCTAGGCCAAACAACAGGGTTTCCTGGGTATGCAAATGAGACACACCTGAGTCCTGAAGCATCTATGGCCAGCACTGGTCAGAGAAATGAAAGCACAAATGTGATTCCTACGCAAACAGTGGGGTTGCCAATCTGGCCATTATGAAGTGGAGGCATTGGGAATTTGCTTCAAGCACAAATTGACAATAGCAAGCATTGGCAAAGCCAAAAGCCTTGGTTTTGCAATCTGAGAGGTGAGCCCTTTTTGTCCTGTGGGGGGGGCTTGATAGACACAACGTACCCTCAACGTTTGCAATGTGAGGCCTGTTGGATTTGCCAGTGCTTGCTTTATGTGTTCACACAATGTTGCAGAGTTATCCTAGATGTGTGACAATGGAATGTGAGGCATCAGTAATGCCTGCAACTTCCCCTGCGGGCGCTCCAGGCCTGAGAGGAGAAGCCGGGCAACTCAACCCTTCCAGATTTGTATTACATGTCCCTAGAGTAATTGTGCTTATGGAGTTGGGGAAGCTCCAGGGCAGAGGTGACAAAGAAGCAGTTTCACAAAAAGCAAAGTCTTTGGGCACAATGATTTAGAATTGACAGGGTGGTTCTAGCTTCCTGGTCCTAGCTGCCAAACTATGGAACGCTTTACCCCTTAAACTTAGAATGGAACCATCGTTCTGGACCTTCAGAGCCAATATTAAGACAGGGCTGGCCAACAAGAATTGCTTAACGTCTGCTTAATACATCTCTTCTGGATCTCATTGTGTACTGTACCTCCTTGTGTTTCAACCTTGCAACCATTATGTAACCTTGGTCTTCTGCACTTGTCCCTTTCTACCATGAACATGTATGTAACCTGTTGAAATTGCTTAAGTCTCTGGCACCCGGTTACCTCAGGGTTCTGCGCTCGGTATAAATAAAGAAACTAAACTAAATAGGTAGAAGACGAAGGGGGTGGTTCAGTGAGATCAGGTCAGAGACTTGTGCGCTGCAGGGGTCAGACACATCTTTAGCTGCATAGAGCTTAGAGTAACTATTGCGAAAACATGGACTGGCCTATTTGGCAATAAGGCTGCGCCCTAGGGTCCAGTCAATTCAGCCGTACAGCTGTAGTAGACTGTGCAGCAGGCAGTTTTGATCAATGTCACTGACCATTTTGCAGTAAAATGCACTATTTGGCACAAAGGTCATGAAAAATGTGCTTACATGACACAAACACCTCTCTAAATGAGATGCACTTTATTCGACACGATTCTTAAAACCATTTTAACTTTGTCTACATTTGGAATGTATACATCTCTATTCTTATTTGCAGTCGGTAAATGTTGCAAAATTCAAGTCTGGAGAATAGGAGTGCAAAGGGCCCTTATTCAAATAACATCTCAAACATACATTTCATAGCCTCAGGGAGGAGGACAGGAGTGTGAGTTAGGGGTTTGGGGAACAGGAGAGGCTGGGATTGGTAGACGGTGGGCGGATGGCAGGAATTGTGTTGTTGATGCTAAACTATGGGGCTTTCCTGGGGGACATGAGGCATGTAGATTGCTGTGTTTTCTTGCAGTTATTTTGGGGTAAAGTATTGTGCTGATTGGGATTCGGCCTCTGACCTCTGGTCTCAACTTTACTGCCTGGCTGTCTACATTAAATGCTGAAACCAAAAAAAGCGATCTGGGTGAAAAAGCCTGCACACGTGCCTCAAGGCACTTCGATTGGAGTTGGGGCGCTATACGTGTGCACTGACGCGTCGCGCTTGACAGGTGTGATTTTCGACACATGACGCGCTGTGGTTAATCTGGCCTAATGTAACCTGTTCTCGTGTGCTCCCTCGCCTTCAGCTGCCGTGCAAGATCCTGGCCATCCTCCTGCACTTTTTCTTCCTGAGCGCCTTCGCCTGGATGCTGGTGGAGGGCCTCCACCTCTACAGCATGGTCATCAAGGTGTTCGGGTCCGAGGAGAGCAAGCACCTCTACTACTACGGCATTGGCTGGGGTAGGTGCACCTTCCAACTCTATGATCATGTGTTGCTGGTCTCTGCATCTGGTCTTGCTGGGCCTATCACCATGCTAGCTGATAGATCAGGGGTTGAGAAGCACATCTGGGTATCTTTGGTAAAGAGATGCGAGGAGATCCGAATGAGGTGATGAGTTTGCCAGTAGGAGAGCTGAAGAGGTAAGGAGCAGGAATGGAGGTGTGAGAGTACCATGATACTTAGGGAGTGGGTCTAGTGTGAGGCAATGCAGTCACGGGCAGAATTCCAGATGCCAGGGGCAGAGAGTCCATGGAGGAGTGAGGGGTGATTGACAGCGTCAAGGGAGCTGGGAGGTTTAGAGGCATGGGACTAGAGGAACGTTTTAGTGCTGTGCATTAAAGTGCGAGTTGGTGACGCGTGTCAGGTCCATTTCCATCTGCTGTAAGACCCCGGCTGAAGACGGTTAATTGACCTGCAGGCATGTAGGGGTTTGTGTTGAAGACCACATGTTCCAGAACCCTAGAGTAGTAAAGAAATTGGGCGACAGGCCCATAGTTGGCTTGATCGTTGGGGTCAGCAGGGGACATTTTAGGATGACTACCACAGTATCTAGTTTGAAGCAGGCATGGAAGGTCCCAGTGGTAAGAGAGTAGCGCGACAGGGTGGTGACGTAGGAGCCAATGAGAGAACGGTCCATGATTATACAATGCAATCCGTAGGAGCACAAGATGGATTGACTGATATGGGGAACTGGACATATGCATAGATAGAGCTAGATAGATGTCTTGAGCTGATGGGTCTTGGAGGGGTGGTGGAGGGGGTGTCCAGCGCAAGGGCGAGAGGTTTGGAACATGTGAGCTGTGCAGTGATGGTACAAGATGAAACAGAGAGCAGGGTTAAAGTCAATGGTGGCCAACACATTCTAGAGGCTGGATTGGAGCGAGCACAAGAGGAGAGGGCCTGCCCTTGGTTAGATAGCGAGTGACAGAGTCAGAATTGAGTTTGAGTTTCGGGGAGGTAGGGGGAAGATTGCTTGGAGGAGGGACAGGGACACTAAAATAAGAGAGGAAGTTAGCAGATGGAGAGGAGCCAATGACGAGTATTGACGACGACGTGTGCTGGTTGGTTGTTTGCGCAGGGAGGTGATAGAGTGGTTAGTGAGAGTGGCTTTAAAGTTCCAAACATTGGGCCGATGAGATTCTGGATGTCTGGAGTGGCCATAGGAGCAGCAGTACCCTCAGCGGGCAGGGAATCAGGGTGGAGGTGAAGGTCAGGAAAGAAGGATTTAATGGAGCATAGACGCCTGAGAATTACAAGAAGAGTCAGTGGGGTGGGAACGAGGGTGTGAAGGAGAAATGGAGAAGGTCAGATGATGGGAGTGGTGGGGAGGCAGGGGAAGGGGGTCATCATTCCAGACCTGAATGGAATGAGCTGGTGGTTGCAGCCCATTTTCGAGGAGTCACAAGATGCGCCCATCACTGAATAACTGGAATCCATTCCTGCCCTCCAATTTGCCATGGTTGTTGGCAGCCTCAGCAAAGACAGCAAGCATTAAATGCTGATGTAGCTTGAACTGAATACTACACTTTCCCTAGAGTAGCTTTGATATGCACCTGTTGATAACATGTTTAAACAACCAGGGTCCACAACAAACTATCTGCTAATGTTGTATTTGGCTGCAAAATTAGCATCACACCTAGAACAAGAGAAAGGTGAAAAATCGTCTCTCCAAACATATATAAAGACGAAGAGATCAGAATTTACCAAAAAATATCTGTTTTTATTTTTTAACACATGATAAAACATGGACATAAGGATATGTCCATACAGATAAAAAATATATATATACAATAGAACAGACAAAACAAACTGGTATTTTTTACCATCAAAAGAGGAAACTTATCCTATATCTACAGAGTGATGTTAGTAACTAGTGGGTGAATTTTTGTTTTGCACATTTCTTTACCCAAAGCAAAAACGCCCATTAGAAAAGTGTCTCACCACCATATTCAAAGAATCAAAGAAATGTAGTCCTTTCATGTATAGGTGACAGTCTATATATTAAAAAGCCAAAGAATAGAATCTTTATATGCATCAACATGCTAGTTTATTTATAAACAAGCTCAAGAAAAAACCTAAATTAGGTACATGTGACAACCATCATTTGTCACCTTATTTCATTCCATAAACAAACAGCTCATGGCATTTTGAAAAATTGTGCCCAAACATGGTGAGGGAGCAGAGGAAGGGAAAGGGAAGGGGAGGGGGAGGGGAGGAAAGAGAGAAGGGATTGAGTGACTTAAACCCTTCTATGCATATCAGTTCAGTAAACAAACATTTATAGAATGAGAGTGTACCTTTTGATACTGACCACTGTCAGCAATCTTAATTCTTTTGCTTCAAAGGGTGATTTATAATGGCCAAGACACAAAGCATAAGTCTTCTGTGCATTTAACTGGGGGGAGAAAACAAGTATAACCGTTTTAGGAATTGTAGCCTGATTTTATTTTTTGTCTCCTGACTCTATTTATTAAATAATTGTGGAAGCCTACCTATAGCGGAGACAGGTAGGTGAATGCTGCATACCAATCAAGCAAAAGCAGCGATATCAAGGCACAAGCCCTTGGTGATTCAGACCGGAGAGTGCAAAGATGGCACTTAGCGGTGGGTGAAACCGCGTCTGCTTCTGGAGTGTGTACCGGTTTCCCGGTTGACCTGGGGGAACAGGAGGGAAAAGCAGTTGGAGAGACCAGCCCGTAATGTGGAGTAACCAGTAGTAGCTAGCTAAACAAATGTGCTCACGTGACTAGTACTTTAATACTAGATCACGTGTTGCCCGTGCCGACGAACGCTGATTTACTCGCTACGGAGACGCCGACAAAGAAACAGCAAACTGCTGTGTCTGCTGCCCTCAACTCCCAAGTAAGTTTGGAAACCGTTAGTTTTGCTACATTTGTTTAGCTAGCTACTACTGGTTACTCCACGTTACGGGCTGGTCTCTCCAACAGCTTTTCCCTCCTGTTCCCCCAGGTCAACCGGGAAACCGGTACACACTCCAGAAGCAGACGCGGTTTCACCCACCGCTAAGTGCCATCTTTGCACTCTCCGGTCTGAATCACCAAGGACTTATGCCTTGATATCGCTGCTTTTGCTTGATTGGTATGCAGCATTCACCTACCTGTCTCCGCTATAGGCAGGCTTCCACAATTATTTAATAAATAGAGTCAGGAGACAAAAAATAAAATCAGGATACAGTTCCTAAAACGGTTATACTTGTTTTCGCCCCCCAGTTAAATGCACAGAAGACTTATGCTTTGTGTCTTGGCCATTATACATGGCCCTTTGAAGCAAAAGAATTAAGATTGCTGACAGTGGTCAGCATCAAAAGGTACAGTCCCATTCTGTAAATGTTTTTTACTGAACTGATATGCATAGAAGGGTTTAAGTCACTCAATCCCTTCTCTCTTTCCTGCCCTCCCCCTCCCCCTCCCTTTCCCTTCCTCTGCTCCCTCACAATGTTTGGGCACCATTTTTCAAAATGCCATGAGCTGTTTGTTAATGGAATGAAATAAGGTGACAAATGATGGTTGTCACATGTACCTAATTTAGGTTTTTTCGTGAGCTTGTTTATAAATAAACTAGCATGTTGATGCATATAAAGATTCTATTCTTTGGCTGTTTAATATATAGACTGTCACCTATACATGAAAGGACTACATTTCTTTGATTCTTTGAATATGGTCGGTGAGACACTTTTCTAATGGGCGTTTTTGCTTTGGGTAAAGAAATGTGCAAAACAAAAATTCACCCACTAGTTACTAACATCACTCTGTAGATATAGGATAAGTTTCCTCTTTGGATGGTAAAAAATACCAGTTTGTTTTGTCTGTTCTATTGTATATATATATATTTTATCTGTATGGACATCACTCCTTATGTCCATGTTTTATCATGTGTTAAAAAATAAAAACTGATATTTTTTGGTAAATCCGACCTCATCGTCTTTATATGTTTGGAGAGACGATTTTTCACCTTTCTCTTGTTCTAGGTGCAATGCTAATTTTGCAGCCAAATACAACATTAGCAGGAAGTTTGTTGTGGACCCTGGTTGTTTAAACATGTTCCTAAGTCCTCTCCCAACAAGCCCCTAAAAAAAGAGGACACCACATTGCTCGTTTTATGATTGCACTGTTGATAACTTGGCCAGGACAAATATTATTTTAGAATAGTTACATGTTTTAGTTTCTTTCAATGTTTAGGCTTCACTCTACGAAGTTTGACAAGCCTATGATTCGGACACCTAGAGGATCTTCTGGGTGCATTGTGGGTAGTAGCCTGTGAAGCAGCCGCACCTGGAAATCACGTGCTTTTCTGTGAGGTGCCTCTAGGTGGCAGCAGCAGCTCCGATCTGATGCATCCACTTATGCTACGCATTCTCAGCTCAGAACTTGTCAGCGTGCCCACAATGCAACGGGGAGCTGCACAAAATGGCGTCAAGTAGAGATTATCTGTACTTCCTGCTCCGAATCAAGAAAGTAGCTGCTGCATAGGGCGTACACGCTGTTCCAAATGAATTGTTATTGTCAAGTGTGTGCTGTGAATTACATCGTCTAAAAGTGATGCATTAGTGATGCATTTAATTTAATTAATACAAAAAAACCTCAAAATGTAAACAGGCAGGTTTGAAGGCGAGACACTTTCCCCCACTGCTGGAAGAAGGGCCCTTACGGTTGCTAGGGCGCTAGAAAAGGAGCAGCTCGACTTCTGTCACCCGCCGCAGAGGCATCTCATAAACCATGTTTTTAGAAAAGGGCACGAACAGGCAGGAATGGGAACGCATTATAGAATAAAATGTCCTGAACACCTCTATAATTGGGGATAATTTCAAGAACATTGTAAAACTTGAATTAATCTGCGCCTTCCCTGTGGATTAATTTTGCACTGTAAGAAACCCAATTATTAAAGTAACCAGGGCCTAAGGCGGTCATAATTGGAATGGCTAATGCAAAGATAAATGGTGCGCGCTATTGAAAATACCTATAATTTATATGCGCGCTTGACCTCTGGCGCATTTGCATTTTGCTGAATGATGCTGACCTTCTGGTTTCTTTTCAGTTTATGTTATCTCGGATGGTAATATTTATTTTATGGCAAACAGAGAATATACTACAGTGGGAAATGAGGTTGCAAAGCTAGGCGGCCATTATGGAGCCCGGGGCTTTCTGGGATATTAGCTGAAGGCTGCGGAGTGCGGAGCTTCTTGACGACAGCTAGTCACTGCGTGCCACGAAAGGGACATGCTGGCCTTCAAAAGCACTGGGAGACAGAGACTCGGGTGCCTATAGGCCTCATTCAGCTCTTCTATGATTCCCCCTCTTTCTTTATCCCCCCCCAAATCCTGCCTTGCTCTTCTCCTGATTTCGCTATTTTTCTTTAAAAATCTCCCTCTTGCGGTCTTCAATTTCATCTTCTACCATTCTTTCTGCACCTATATGTTCACCTTCACTTTCTTCTTCCTGTACTAAAGTGATGGCTTCTTTTCGTCCTCTTTCTATTTCTGATATCTCCACTTTTCTCACTAAGGCTCATCCCACTGCTGCTCCTGGTGACACCCTACCTTCTTCTTTAATTCCATCTGTTTACTTCTTCCTTCTTCCCTACCTCATTGTCCTCTTCAATCTGTCACTTTCCTCTGCCACCTTTCCTGCCTCTTTTAAGCACGCCTCAATCCTTCCTATTCTTATAAAACCTACTTTTGATCCCGCTCTCCCGTTAAATGTTTGTCCCATTTCTCTTCTGCCCTTTTTATCTAAACTATTAGAGCATGTCGTCTATTCCAAGGTCTCCTCTTTTTTTCGTCAATATTCTCTTCTTCCTACCTTTCAATCTGGGTTTTGTCCCCGTCATTCTACCGAGACAGCTCTCTTGGTGGTATCAGAGTCTCTTCTTCCTTTGCGGTATACCACCACTGCTGCCTCTTGGTACTCCATGATCTGTCCGCGGCTTTCCCTACTGTCTATCGCTCTATTTTGCTCTCTCATCTTGGTCTACGAGGCTCTGTTTTGCATTGTTTTCAATCTTATCTCAGCAGCCACACTTTTTCTGTCTCTTATCTCGTCTCTCCTCCCATGTTCTCCCCCTCTCCAATGGTGTGCCCCAAGGGTCTGTCCTCGGTCCTCTTATATTTCCTCTCTATACTTCCCCTATCCGCTATATTATTACTTCCTTTGGAGTTTCTTATCACTTCTATGTGGATGACTCGCAGATCTTTCAATCCTTCTTGACCTTCTCAGACTCCTTTCACTCTTCTCTTTCAGCCTGTCTGCTAGCTATGCTGGCTCTGCTGGCTCTGCTGGCTATGCTGGCTCTGCTGGCTCTGCTGGCTATGCTGGCTCTGCTAGCTATGCTGGCTCTGCTGGCTCTGCTGGCTATGCTGGCTCTGCTGGCTCTGCTGGCTCTGCTAGCTATGCTGGCTCTCCAATCCTGGATGTCTTTGCATTATCTACATCTGAATCCATCTAAAATGGAAGTTCATTTCTTTCCTGCTTTCACCATTCTTCCCCCTCCATCTTCTATCTCCCCCCCCCCCCCCCCCCCCGGTTCCATGTCATTTCATGGCTGCGTGAAATTACGATGGTTTTTTTTCTGATTATTTTTCTCTGAAAAAACTCATTGAAATTGATTTATTTTTTATTTTTAGTAGGTTCCCCTTCCCCCAATGCCCCATCCCTGTATTAGTTTTTGCATATTCCTGACCACCCCCAGCCCTTATATATACTTTTCCAACCCCCCACCTAAATATTTCGATGAGTTTTTTTCAGAGAAATGTTCTCAGAATAAAATCCATTGAAATTTCACCCAGCGATGAAAGAACGCTACACCTCTCTCTCCCCTACTCTCTAAGTCTGCTTCGGCTCGTAATCTTGTAGCCATTTTTTACTCCTCCCTTTCATTTTCATTTCACATTTCTTTTATCTCCGGCTTCTGTCGATTTAATCTCTTCAATATCCGCTAAGCCGACCAGCTCCACCAAAATACTTATTTCGCTCTTAGTTCTCTCCCACGTATTCTATTGTTCTTGTCTATTCCTTGGTCTTCCTGTTACCGTCTTGCTCCACTCCACACTGTTTATCACTCTTCGGTCCACGTTCTTTGCACTCTTTCCACTTCTGATTCTATTTCTTCTGCTTTGTATTCTCTGAGATGGTTGACCTTTGAAGCCTGACTCCTTTATTGATGTATCCGCTTAGTATTTAAGTGTCTGTAGGGTCTTGCTCCCCTCTATCTTGGCTCCTTAGCTGCTTTCTAGTCTCCTTCTCATTCCCTTTGCTCCCAGTCTCTGTTTTATCTGGTTGTTCTTCACCCTCCCTCTGCCCCTTCTCGTTTTTGCTCTGTTTCCCTTCTTTCCCCCAAGCACAGGAATGCCCCCCTCTTCCTATTGGATTGCTGACCTCACTCTCTCTTTTCCATTTGTGTTTAAAAGAACATTTGCTTCCTAATTGATGCACTGTCATGGTCTATTGCTGCACCATTGTTATCT